>NW_025389150.1:0-4167 GCF_016433145.1 Gracilinanus agilis | reverse complement strand
AAGGAAGGAAAGAAGGAAGGAAGGAAGGAAGGAAGGAAGGAAGGAAGGAAGGAAGGAAGGAAGAACAGAGAAAGAACTAAAGAAAGGAAGGAAGGAAGGAATAAAGAAAGATCAGAGAAAGGACTAAAGAAAGAAATAAAGAACATAGAAAGAGAGAAAGAAAGAAGCAAGGAAGAAAGCAAGAAATGAAGAGAAAGAAAAAAGGAAGGAACCAAAGAATGAATGAAGAAAGAGAAAGAAAAAAGGAAGGAAGTAAAGAAATAAAAAGAAAGAAAAACACTAAGTAGCCCTGGCAATGGCTCTGCAGGAAAGATTTTCCAGTTTTGAGGTCCACTGTGTGTTATCACCCATTCAAACCAATAATTCATTACTTCATGACAATTTGTTTAATTTTACTAGTACAAAAATAAGGAGTAGGATACAAAGGATATTTAATCAAATTGAGCTAATAAGAATACAAATATACTCTAAGACTATATTGCAATAGATTAACAATTCAATAGGAGCATTGGATTGTGCTGAGTCAGGATTCAGGAAGGCTTGAATTTAAAGAGATTATCAGGGGGCAGCTGGGTGGGTCAGTGGATTGAGAGCAAGGGCTAAGGACAAGAGGTCCTAGCTTCAAATCTGGCCTCAGACACTTCCTGGCTGTGTGGCCCTGGGCAAGTCATTTGACCCCCATTGCCTAGCCCTTACCACTCTTTTGCCTTGGAACCAATACATAGTATTGATTCCAAGATGGAAGGTAAGGGTTTTAATTTAAAAATAATAATAAAAAAAATAAAGAGATCATCATATGTTTATAGCTATATGACCTTGAGCAAGTCATGTAAACCCTGTTTGTCTCAATTTTTTTCATTTGGAAATGAGCTAGAGAAGGAACTGGGCACTCTACTATAATATCTTTGAAAAGAAAACCCACAATGGGTTAATAAGGAATCTGACACAACTGAAAAAATGACGATCTCATTTGACAGATGGGAAGTAAAGGAAGATTGAATTAGTTGTCAAAGGCTACATAAGTAGTGATTTGGAAGAGAATTTAAACCTAGATATTTTGAGTTGAATATAATTTGTTCTTTTAACCACAGCATACTGTTTTTATCCCTAATAATCAAACAATAAACATTTATTTTGCACTTTTCTTTGAACCAGCACTGGAATTAAGAGAAAAAGTGAAACAATCTCTCGACTCAAAAAATGTGCATTCTAATTAGATAAATAAAATGCTCTGACAGTGTTCAGGAAAATTATATTCTCTAGCAGGCATCATTGTAATCAAGAAATTGGCTAAAAAGTTCAAAGAATAAAAGATTCCAGGGTCTTACTGTTGGTGCTGTCACCTATGAGAAACAATCAATTGTTCAGAATTAAATAGCAACTGAAATTCTCTCCTCCTAAAGAAGCATCATGAATATGTCAAAATAATAAAGTAAATGTTGTTATCCATTTTACTGATGTTTCTTAAAATCTTTGGGTACCTTTAAGTTTAATATTACAAAGAAAATATATCTGATTGAATATATGTATATAAAGGAAAGAAAAAATATATAGTCTCTTTTTCTATATAATAGTTAAAAAGTTTGCCAAATTTTAATAATTAAAATTAAATTTTGAGGCTGCTAGTAGCTTTATTACATCAAGTAGTGATAGTAAAGAGAGGAAAATGTAGGAAAGAGGTAGGGAGCAGTTTACCTAAATATCCTAATTGCATTCTAGTGGAATGAAGTTCACCTCTGACAAAGGCTCCTTCAGGTCCAATCTCTAGTCAGATGTCTGCAAGAGTCTCTTCAGCAAGAGTCACTAAAGTAAGCATCTCCCTTCAGCAAGAGTCACCAGAGCAATAGTGTCTCCAGCAAGAGTATCACCAATATAAGAATGTGTGTTCAGACCTCTAGCCATGCCTTTATAAGCCATTTTCTCCACCTATGAGCTCTCCCACATCACATCTCAGTAACCAATCATAGTTCCTTAATTTGCCTGGCACCACCCATGGAGGCAGTGCTTGTGGCATCAATTTCCTGTCTCTTTGGTTTAGACTATCAAATAGCAATTTTTAAAATAGCAAATATATTCAAAATAGCAAAAATATCAAATAGATAGCAAATATCAAAGGACCTCCAGGTTCCTGATTGATTAAATTAAAAGGGAAGAAATTCCAAGTCCTTGATTGATTTAAATTAAACCAAAGGGAGATTAATTCCTTTCTCACATATAGATAAAATAACTGAAGGCAGATACAGATAACAGGGGATAGTGCACTAGACCTGGAATTGGGAAGACTCATGTTCCTGAGTTCAAGTCATGCCTCAGATACTTGCTAGCTCAGTGATCCTGGGCAAGTCTCTTAACCCTGTTTACCTCAATTCCTTGACTGTAAAATAAGCTGGAGAAGGAAATGACAAAAAACTCTCCAGTAATTTTGCCAAAAAAAAAAAGCAAAAAGGGTTATGAAGATAATCCTGTGATTTTTGTTTGTTTGGTTATTGGATTGATCCATTATGCTGATAGTTTTCCTAATATTAAATAAGCTTTGCATTACTCGTATAAATCCCACCTGGTTATAGTGAATGATACTTGTGATACATTGCTATAGTCTCCTTCCTAATATTTTGTTTAATTTTTGTGTATCTATAAAGATTCATTAATGAAACTGATCTATAATTTTCTTTGTTTTGATTTTTTTTTATTTTTAGGATTTCCAATTTTCAATTTCCTCTTTAATTGGTAATTTTTAATTTGTTCTTTTTCTAGATTTTTTTATTTGCATTCCTAATTCATTTATCTTTTCTTCCCTATTTTATTGATGTAAACATTTAGAGATATACATGTCCAGCTAAGTGCTGCTTTGGTTGTAACCCATAAATTTTAATACATTGTCTTCTCAGTGACATTCTCCTTAATGAAATTACTGATTGTAAAATTTGTTCTCTGACACATTCTTTTTAGCATTAGATTAGTTTCCAATCAATTTTTAATTTGTCTTTCCATGTACCTTATTGATTATAATTTTATTTTGTTATGATCTGAAAAGGACATACTTATTACTTCTTCTTTTACATATTTGGTTGTAAAAGTTTTTGTGTTCTAATACATGGTAAATTTTTGTGGAGGTGCCATGCACTACTGAAAAGAAGGTGTATTCCTTTTGATTCCCATTCAATTTTCTGTAACTTTTTAAAAATTTAATTCACATCCTTTTTATCTTTCTTATTTACTTTTTTGTTTTACTTTTTTATCTAGTCCTGAGAGGAGGAATTCAAGGTACTTCACTAGTGTAGTTTTACTATTTATTTACTCATTTAATTTCTGCTTGAAAATTTGGAGGCTATATCATTTGGTGCATATATTTAGTATTGATATTATTTCATTGTCTATAGTAACCTTTTAGCAAGATGTAATTTCTTTCCTTATCTCACTTAAATAGATCTATTTTTGCTTTATCTTTGTCTGATATCATGATTGTGACTCCTTCTCTTACTTCAGATAATGTACAATTAGTTCTCCATCCCTTTACCTTTATTTTGGGTTTGTTTCTTTGCCTCAAATATGTTTCTTATAAACAATATATTGTGGGATTCTGGTTTTTAATCCACTCTGCTCTCTGGTTCCTTTTAATGGTTGAGTTCATCTCATTCACATTCACAGTTATGATTACTGACTGTATATTCCCCTCCATCATATTTTCCCCTTTTGATCCTGATCTTTCTCCTTTTACTCATCCTAAGTATTTTTCTTTTAATCACCACCCCTTAATTCCTCCTTTCTTCTATTAACCCCTCTTATTTTATTCCCCTCCTTTTTCTCAATAGGGTCATGTGGGCTTCTATACCTAAATGAGCATATTTTTTATTCATGCTCTGAGTCAAATATGATGAGAGAAAGATTTAGTGCCTGTAACCACCCTCATTCTTCCCTCCACTGTAATAGTTTTCATGCCTCTTTAGGTGAGATAATTTATCCCATTCTGTGTCTTCATTCCCTTTTCTATTAGCTCAATCTTTTTTTCACACTAGCTTTTTTTTTGCTTATCATATCATCCCAATCAGCTTACTCTCACACCCTCTGCCTATATATACTCCTAACTGCTCTAAAATTGACTTTAAAAAATAAGAATTGCAAATATCCTCTTTCCATGTTGGTATATATATAATACATATATATATA
>NW_025389149.1:0-6505 GCF_016433145.1 Gracilinanus agilis | reverse complement strand
TTTTTTTTTAATTTTTTAAACATTTATTAATATTCATTTTTAACATGGTTACATGATTCATGCTCCTACTTTCCCTTTCACCCCCCTGCTATCCCCCCACCCATGGCCGACGCATATTTCCACTGGTTTTAACATGTGTCATTGATCAAGACCTATTTCCAAATTGTTGGTAGTTGCATTGGTGTGGTAGTTTCGAGTCTACATCCCCAATCATGTCCACCTCAACCCATGTGTTCAAGCAGTTGTTTTTCTTATGTGTTTCTTCTCCTACAGTTCTTCCTTTGAAAGTGGGTAGCGTTCTTTAACATAAATCCTTCAGAACTGTCCTGTGTCATTGCATTGCTGCTAGTACAGAAGTCCATTACATTCGATTTTATCACAGTATATCAGTCTCTGTGTACAGTGTTCTTTTGGTTCTGCTCCTTTCGCTCTGCATCAGTTCCTGGAGGTCTTTCCAGTTCACCTGGAACTCTTCTAGTTTATTATTCCTTTTAGCACAATAGTATTCCATCACCAGCATATACCACGGTTTGTTCAGCCATTCCCCAAATGAAGAACATACCCTCCTTTTCTAGTTCTTTGCCGCCACAAAAAGCGCAGCCATAAATATTTTCATACAAGTCTGTTTATCTATGATCTCTTTGGGGTACAAACCTAACAATGGTATTGCTGGATGAAAGGGCAGGCATTCTTTTATAGCCCTTTGAGCATAGTTCCAAATTGCCAGCCAGAATGGTTGGATCAGTTCACAACTCCACCAGCAATGCATTAATGTCCCAATTTGGCCACATCCCCTCCAACATTCATTACTCTCCCCATCTTTCATTTTAGCCAATCTGCTAGGTGTGAGGTGATACCTCAGAGTTGTTTTGATTTGCATTTCTCTAATTATTAGAGATTTAGAACACTTTTTCATGTGCTTATTGATACTTTTGATTTCTTTGCCTGAAAATTGCCTATTCATGTCTCTTGCCCAGTTATCAATTGGGGAATGGCTTGATTTTTTATACAATTGATTTAACTCCTTGTATATTTGAGTAATTAGACCCCTGTCAGAGTTTTTTGTATAAAGATTTTTTTCCCAATTTGTTGTTTTTCTTCTGATTTTGACTACATTGTTTTTGTTTGTACAAAAGCTTTTTAGCTTAATATAATCAAAACCATTTAATTTACATTTTGTAATTTTCTCTAACTCTTGCTTGGTTTTAAAGTCTTTCCTTTCCCACAGATCTGACAAGTAAACTATTCTCTGTTCACTTAACTTGTTTATAGTTTCCCTCTTTATATTCAAGTCATTCACCCATTCTGAATTTATCTTGGTGTAGGGTGTGAAATGTTGATCTAAACCTAATCTCTCCCATATTGTTTTCCAAATTTCCCAGCAGTTTTTGTCAAATAGTGGATTCATGTCCCAAAAGTTGGGCTCTTTGGGTTTATCATACACTGTCTTGCTGATGTCATTAACCCCAAGTCTATTCCACTGATCCTCCCTTCTTTCTCTTAGCCAGTACCATATTGTTTTGATGACTGCTGCTTTATAGTATAGTTTAACATCTGGTACTGCTAGGCCCCCTTCCTTCACATTTTTTTCATTATTTCCCTTGATATTCTTGATCTTTTGTTATTCCAAATGAAATTTGTTATATTTTTTCCTAATTCAGTAAAGAAGTTTTTTGGCAGTTTGATAGGTATGGTGTTAAATAGGTAAATTAGTTTGGGTAGAGTGGTCATTTTTATTATGGTAGCTCGTCCTACCCATGAGCAATCAATGGTTTTCCAATTGTTTAGATCCAGTTTTATTTGTTTGGAAAGTGTTTTGTAGTTGTTTTCGTATAATTGCTGTGTTTGTTTTGGTAGAGAGATTCCCAAGTATTTTATATTGTCTAGGGTGATTTTAAATGGTGTTTCTCTTTCTACCTCTTGCTGCTCTAATGTGTTGGAAATATATAGAAATGCTGATGATTTATGTGCATTTATTTTGTATCCTGCAACTTTGCTAAAGTTCTTGATTATTTCCACAAGCTTCTTAGTTGATTCTCTAGGATTTCTTAAGTAGACCATCATATCATCTGCAAAGAGTGATAGCTTAGTCTCCTCATTGCCTATTTTGATACCTTCAATTTCTTTTTCTTCTCTAATTGCTACTGCTAGTGTTTCTAGTACTATGTTGAATAGTAGAGGTGATAATGGGCATCCTTGTTTCACTCCTCACCTTATTGGGAAGGCTTCTAATTTATCCCCATTGCATATAATGCTTGTTGATGGTTTTAGATATATACTGTTTATTATTATTATTATTATTTTTAAACCCTTGTACTTCGGTGTATTTTCTCATAGGTGGAAGATTGGCAAGGGTGGGCAATGGGGGTCAAGTGACTTGCCCAGGGTCACACAGCTGGGAAGTGGCTGAGGCCGGGTTTGAACCTAGGACCTCCTGTCTCTAGGCCTGACTCTCACTCCACTGAGCTACCCAGCTGCCCCCTGTTTATTATTTTTAGGAAATAAATATTCTTATACTTTTCTGTGTTTTCAATAGGAATGGATGCTGTATTTTGTCAAAGGCTTTTTCAGCATCTATTGAGATAATCATGTGATTTTTGTTTGTTAGACTGTTGATATGGTCAATTATGTGGATGGTTTTCCTAATGTTGAACCATCCTTGCATTCCTGGTATAAATCCCACTTGATCATGGTGGATGATCTTCTTAATTACTTGCTGGAGTCTCTTTGCTAGTATTCTATTTAGGATTTTTGCATCTATGTTCATTAGGGAGATTGGTCTATAGTTTTCTTTCTCTGATTTTGATCTACCTGACTTTGGAATCAGTACCATATTTGTGTCATAAAAGGAATTTGGTAGGACTCCTTCTTTGCTTATCATATCAAATAATTTGTATAGTATTGGGATTAGTTGCTCTTTGACCAGTACTTTGTCTATTTTATCTGTTTTTTCAAAATACCAGCTTCTAGTCTTATTTATTAATTCAATAGTTCTTTTCCTTTCAATTTTATTAGTTTCTCCCTTAATTTTTAGTATTTCTAATTTAGTTTTCATCTGGGGATTTTTAATTTGCTCGCTTTCTAGTTTTTTGAGTTGCATGCCCAATTCATTAATCTCTGCCCTCCTTAATTTGTTAATATAAGCACTCAAGGATATAAATTTTCCCCTGACTACTGCCTTGGCTGCATCCCACAGAGTTTGGTAGGATGTCCCATCATTGTCATTCTCTTCAATGAAATTGTTGATTGTTTCTATGATTTCTTCTTTGACTAACTGGTTTTGGAGAATCATATTGTTTAATTTCCAATTGGTTTTTGATTTGCCTGTCCAGGTGCCCTTACTAATTATTATTTTTATTGCATTATGATCTGAGAAGGTTACATTTATTATATCTGCTCTTTTGCATTTGTTTGCAATGTTTCTATGCCCTATTACATTGTCAGTCTTTGTGAATGTACCATGTGCAGCTGAAAAGAAAGTGTATTCCTTTTTGTCCCTATTTATTTTTCTCCACATATCAATTAAATCTAATTTTTCTACGACTTCATTCACCTCTCTTACCTCTTTCTTATTTATTTTTTGGTTTGTTTTATCTAGATCTGAAAGAGGAATATTTAGATCTCCCACAACTATGGTTTTACTATCTGTTTCGTTCTTGAGCTCTGCCAGTTTCTCCTTTAGGAATTTGGATGCTGTGTCATTTGGTGCATACATAATAAGCACTGTTATTTCCTCATTGTCTATACTGCCTTTAATCAGGATGTAATGACCTTCCCTGTCTTTTTTAATCCTATTTATTTTTACTTTGGCTTTGTCAGAAATCATAATAGCCACTCCTGTCTTCTTTTACTCATTTGACGCCCAAAAGATTTTGCTCAAGCCCTTAACCTTAAACTTGTGTATGTCCACCCACCTCATATGTGTTTCTTGTAGACAACATATGGTAGGATTTTGGTTTCTAATCCACTCTGCTATTTGCTTCCGTTTTATGAGCGAGTTCATCCCATTCACATTCAGAGTTATAATTATCAGTTGTGCATTCACTGACATTTTTGTATCCATCCCTAGTCCCACCCTTTCATCTTACTCTATTTTCTTTTAGACCAATGGTTTGCTTTGAGCCGGTATCCCTTATCCCGTCCCTTGATTAGCTTCCCTTTCTATCCCCTCCCTTGTTATTCCCCTCTTTTTATTTTTAAAGGCCTAATGAATTCCCTCCCCCTTCTTCTCCTTTTTTGACCTCCCCACTCCCCTGCTCCCCTTGGTTTATCCCTTCTGACTTTCTCAGTAGGGTTAGATAGAGTTTTCTATCCCAATGCATAATAAAGCTACTCTTCCCTCTCTGGGTTGATTACACTGAGAGTAAGGTTTAAATATTACCTCTTAAGGCTCTCTTCCTCTCCTTCTTATAATAGTATTTGTCCCCTCTCCTTCCCATGTCCTCTTTGTGTGTAATAGAGTATCCTATTTTTCTTATTCACTCAAGTTTCTCTTGGTGTCCCCTACTATTCACCCCACCTCTTTCCCACCCCCCATGTCATCTTAGACCATTTGGTATTCTGTCCTCTCCCTATGAATTATTCTTCTGATTGCTATGATATTGAATACTATAATAGTGAATAGAGTTCACTACAGAGAATTATACATAGCATTTCTCCACATAAGAATACAGATAATTAGATCTTACTGAGGCCCTTAAAAAGGCAAATTTAAAAAATTATGAGTTTTCTTATTTACCTTTTCATGTTTCTCTTGATTTTTGTGGTTGGATATCAAACTTTCCATTTAGCCCTGGTCTTTTCTGTGCAAATACTTGGAAATCTTCAATTTTGTTGAATGTCCATACTTTCCCTTGGAAGTATATAGTCAGTTTTGATGGGTAGTTGATTCATGGTTGAAGGCCCAGCTCTCTTGCCTTTCTGAATATCATATTCCAAGCCTTGCGATCTTTTAGTGTGGAGGCTACCAGATCCTGTGTGATCCTGATTGGTGCTCCTTGATATTTGAATTGTCTCTTTCTGGCTTCTTGTAAGATTTTTTCCTTTAACTTGGAAGCTCTTGAATTTGGCTATTATATTCCTGGGGGTTGTCCTTTCTGGGTCTAGTGTAGAGCTGGTGATCCTTTCAATGTCTATATTGCCCTATTATATTCCTGGGGGTTGTCCTTTCTGGGTCTAGTGTAGAGGGTGATCCTTTCAATGTCTATATTGCCCTCTTCTTGTAGAACTTCAGGGCAATTTTGCTGAATAATTTCTTTAAGTATGGAGTCCAAGTTTCTATTAATTTCTGCTTTTTCTGGAAGACCATTGATTCTCAAATTGTCTCTTCTAGCCCTGTTTTCTTGATCTGTCACTTTCTCATTGAGATATTTCATGTTTACTTCTATTTTATCAGTCTTTTGACTTTGTTTTATTTGTTCTTGCTGTCTTGAGAGATCATTAGCTTCTAATTGCTTGATTTTAGCCTTTAGGGACTGGTTTTCAGTTATAATCTTTTGGTTTTCATTTTCAATCTGATCATTTCTGGTGTTCAGTTGATGTGCCTCACTTTCCAATTGTGAAATTCTGCCTTTTAAACTGTTATTTTCTTGCCAGACCTCTTCCATCTTTCTCATCATCTCAGATTTGAACTCTTCAATAGCTTGTGACCAGTTTTCATTATTTTGGGAAGGTTTGGATATGATTTCTTGTTTGTTCTCTGTTGTCTGGATTTTCTCTGTGTAAAAGTTGTCGACTGTTCCAGAGTTCTTCTTGATAATCTTTCTCTTCTGGGGTTCTCAATTTTGGCTTGCCATTGTTGTTAGCCCAGCACCTTCTGCACTTTATCCTCACACTCAGGGTCTGTCTAGGCTCCCGAGGTCTCAGGTCCCGTTGTTCTCAGGGTCGAGCCTCCTGGTTGTCCCTGTTCTGCCCCTCTGCCCGAGGTTCCTTTAGCCCTCTCAGGGTGCTGCTTCCACATCCGTGTTCCCGTCTGCTCAGGGTCCCTACTCGAGGTCCAAGCTTGCGCTCAAGATCCTTGTCCTCGCTTAGGGCACTGCCTTCACCCACGCAGATGCTCAGGAAAGTCCGTGGGCGTTCTTTAGCCTCTTGGGGTCCTAAGTCTTGCTGCTCTCAGGAACAAGCCCTGGAGCTGCCAGTGACTTAATGAGTGCCCCAAACCTGCTTTCACTCTTGTGTGCTGGCCTCTGAATTGTACGTGGTATGGGGGGTGGGGGAGGGGCTTCTTCCTCTCGCGTTTTAGTGAGAGCTCTTTCACCCCTTTTTAGCATGGAAATGCCCTGATTCCACGTACCTTCAATGCTGCGCCCTGTTCATCTGGATTTGTTTTTATGTTCCCTTGAGGAGTCCTGTATGCTTTGGTTAGGAGAGATCAAGCAGTGCTGCTCCTTACTCTGCCGCCATCTTAACCGGAAGTCCCCCCTCCTTTCTTTCTTTCCATCCTTCCTTCTGTCCTTCCTTCCCTTTTATCTCCTCCCTCCCTCCTTTCTTCTTTCTTTCTTTCCTT
>NW_025389148.1:0-10021 GCF_016433145.1 Gracilinanus agilis | reverse complement strand
AGAAGAAGAAGAAGAAGAAGAAGAAGAAGAAGAAGAAGAAGAAGAAGCAACTATACCTACAGTGTCTATGCACATACTCATATGGCCGTATGCAGTGTTATCTAATATAGATGGTACATAGACAGTGAGAATGTGAGGTCATCTGTGGGGAGGGCAGTAGGGGAGGGAGGGGGGATTGTAGAAGGTGGGAACTGAATGGAGTATCGACTTGGAGTGAGCCAGGGAAGCCTATGGGTCCTCATCACATCAGCACACCCATCATATGTGAGACGAGTTTTGTAAATATTATTATTGGCCAATGGGTGAGTCAGAGCTGGGTTCTCCTTGGTGCCCTGAGATCGCTTCCTGAGCAGCAGTCTTCCAGTGCCTCAGTGCCCTGTTAAAAGTTGTATAAATGGTTTCCACACCTGTCAAGTTGAAGATGAGGTTCTGGGCACAAGATGACCCCATGACAGCATGGACTCTGAAGCCCAAGGTCAAGCAGCTAGTCAGTTGGTGTCTGTCTCTGTGTCTCTGGCTCTCCCCCCACATCTACTCCTCTCTGTGTCTGTCTTCCCATCTCTTATTCCTATCTGCAGTGCCTCACTTAAATCTACTTTATGCTTGAGTTGAAAGACATCCCCAGTGATGTGATTTTGGCTGTCTTTGAGTCCAAAGGACAACCACCACCACTGCCGCCATCACCACCACCATCTTCTATGAGTCTCAGCATGTCTCACAAAGGCCCCTCTGTCTCTGTTACTTGACCAATTGAACATAAAACCTCTTGTTGGGTGCCCTCCAAAGCTTAGAGCAGAAGCTCAGCTGCCTAGAGGAAGTGAGGTAGTGTTGGGGCTTGGGGTACAGTTTCCAAGGTTTGGGGGCAGAACTATTGCCTTTGTGGAGTCTTAACTCCTAAAAGTGAGATTTCTTGCAGAAGGGTCCCAACAGAGGGCTGGCCCAAGAGCAGCTCTTTCTTCTTTGTTACCCCTGCTCCTCATCCACTGCTAGGAGCTATAGGAAAGGAGATATGACTCTTAATCTCTGAGGAGACAGAGATGGTGCCATGGAAAGACTCTGAACTGAGATTGTGCACAATGACTAAGCCCTTTCCTCCCAGAAAATTTGTGAGGTTGATGGTGTAAATATCTTTCTTTCCATTTGACAGATAAGTAAACTAAGGGTTAAAGAGGTTAAATAACCCTCTGAAGGTACCATGTTTAGTAAATAAATGTCGAAGTCAGGATTACCAGGACACCATCAAAGGCTTTTTAGAACTGGAGGTCCTGGGTTCAAATGTGACCTCAGACACTTCCTAGCTGTGTGACCCTAGGCAAGTCACTTCACCACCAGTTGCCTAGGCCTAACTGCTCTTCTGCCTTAGAATCAACAGTATTGATTCTAAGACAGAGGGTAAAGCTTTAACAAGAACACTGGAAGGGATTCTATTGTACAAACATCCTTAGTCTTTAGTGTGTCATAGATTCCTTTGGTAGTCTGATGAAGTCTGTGGGCCCCTTCTCAGGATAATGTTAAAAATGCCTATATTTAATAAAAAAAAAAAGAACCTTTACCTTCTGTCTTAGAATCAACATTCTGTATTGGTTCCAAGGCAGAAGATTAGTAAGACCTAGGCAGTGGGGGTTAAGTGACTTACCCAAGGTCACACAGCTAGGAAGTGTCTGAGGCCAGATTTGAACCCAGGACCTCCTGGCTCTACACCTGGCTCTCAATCTACTGAGACACCTCACTGTCCCTCCCTACTTCCACATTCATTATTTAAGAGAATGCTAAATATGGATTAAAAATGAGTGAAAATAACTAATTTTTCACATCCAAGTTTACCACCCCCCTCCGAAATCTATCCTTGGACCCCAACAGAAGAACCCCTGAGCCAGTCCAATCCTTCTCACTTTGCTGATGCAGAAACCAAGGTTCAAGGAAAGGAAGTGACTTCCAGGTAGTGGGAGGCAGAGCCTGGATATGAGCCCAGTCCTCTGGCAACACCTGCAGGGATCTGTCTACTGGATCATATTTCAGTTCTCTTGATGCCAGCTAAATCCAGAACGTTTCTGCACTGCCTCAGTATCTAATTGAGGAAGTCAGGAGATCTGATTCTTTAGTTTTAATTCTGTGACCTTGGAGAGGTCGTTTTCTTCCTTGGGACTGCAGGGTCCTCATTAGTAGAGGAGGGGGTTAGATTAGATGGTCTCCAAGGGTCCTGTCCATCAGTAGAGAAATGATCTTGTAAATGGAATGATATCTAGACAGAACTGGATTTGGAGTCAGAAAGACTTGAGCTCAAATCTGGTCTCAGAAACTTCATCATGTGACTCTGAGCAAATAAATGACTTAAGTGCTATCTGCCTCAGTTTCCCCCTCTATAAAAAAGGGCTAATAAGAATACCAGCCTCCCAGGGTTATTGTGAGAATCAAATGAGATAATGATTGAAAAGAACTTTGCAAACTTCAACGCGATCTATAAATGCTTGCTTTGATGAACATTTAGCACTCGTTCTACTAAACCAGACTACATCTAATACTAATTCTTTTTTTTTTAACTCTTACCTTCCGTCTTGGAATTAATACTATATATTGGTTCCAAAGTAGAAGAGTGATAAGGGCTAAGCAATGGGGGTCAAGTGACTTGCCCAGGGTCACACAGCTAGGAAGCGTCTGAGGCCAGATTTGAACCTAGGACCTCTCGTCTCTAGTCCTGGCTCTCAATCCACTGAGCCACCCAGCTGCCCCCTCTAATTCTAGTTCTGAAAGTCAGTTTTCTTCCTCTAATTCCATGATTTTGGGGAGGCTATTTCCCCTTTTAGGGATTGTTTCTTCACCTATAAAACAGGACTAAAAGTAAAGGTTTTAGGGGGCACAGTGGACAGAACCTTGAACCTGGATTCAGGAAGATCTGAGTTCAAATCCTGTCTCAGACACTTACTATGTGATCCTGGACAAGTTAATTAATTGCTGCCTGCCTCAGTTTCTTCAACTGTAAAATGAGGATAATAATAGCACTTATTCCCAGGGTTGTGATGAGGATTAAACAAGATAGTATTTGCAAAGAGCTTGGCACATAGTAGGAGCTTAATAAATGCTCATTTCCCTTTCTTTTTCCACCATCCAAGTTGTTGTGGAAGTGAGAAGGGATGGGAGAGTGTTTCCCCAAATGCTAACTTAAGGTGCATCATTTGGAGGAGGGCAGGGAACTCATCCCCTTCTTCCCTTGGCATTTGTTCCCTTTTACTACTTGCCCCACTAATCTCTCACCTGCTGCAAGGGCTTCAATGCATTTGCAGCTGGTAAAAATTCCTGGGTGTAAATTACATTCTTTGTTGCTTTTAAGGTCTGGAGTGGGGGAGCACACAGCTGTCCAGCAGTTAGTTATCCTTCACTCTCATCACATGATCTGTACCACTTCTTTTGTGCTCATACATTTTTTTAAACCCTTACCTTCCATCTTAGGATCAATACTGTTTATTGGTTCCAAGGTAGAAGAGTGGTAAGGACTAGGGAATAGGGGTCAAGTGATTTGCCCAGGGTCATTCAGCTAGAAACTGTCTGAGGTCAGATTTGAACTCAGGACCTCCTGTCTCTGGTCCTGGCTCTCAATCCACTCAGCCATCCAGCTGCCTTGTTCATACATTCCTTCCTTCCTTCCTTCCTTCCTTCCTTCCTTCCTCTTTCTTTCTTTCTTTCTTTCTTTCTTTCTTTCTTTCTTTCTTTCTTTCCTCTTACCTTCCATCTTGAAGTCAATACTGTGCTCCGAGGCAAAAGAGTAGTAAGGGCTAGGCAATGGGGGTTAAGTGACTGGCCTCGGGTCACACAGCTGGGAAGTGTCTGAGTCCAGATTTGAACCCAGGACCTCCCATCTCTAGGTCTGACTCTTAATCCACTGAGCTACCCAGCTGCCCTCTGCTCATACATTTAAGACTTCAAAGACACTCTAAGATCACCCAGTGTATCGTGGGTCGACGCCAAGTGGGCCTGACTTTTGTCTTGCCACTGGACTTTGATGACTCTGGAAGAGTGAGTGAGGCTAATAATTTTGCACAACTCTGTGTCACTAAAATCCAAGTTGTGGACAAGTCATCACTCATCATCTTGGAGTGTCTTTGAAGTCTTACCACTTCTGTCCACAAGGCCAGCTTCAGCCACCTTCATGGTCACTGGAATAAATTCTTCTTGTCTATCCTTTCCACTAGAAGTCTTCACATGCTTGGAGTAGACACCCCCTCTAAAGACATCCCTTCCAGGCTGTGGACTCAATCTGGTTTAGGCTGTCTGCCAAGACTCTTCTTTTGGGGTGTGGTTACAGCTTTTTGGAGCCACAGATGAGAGTCAGGCGAGAGGTGGGCACCAAAGGTGGATGAGCAGCCCTGAAAAGGGCTCAGCAAACCCTTGAACCAGAAAGGGGGGGGGCATAGTGCACACAGCGCTGACCTTCTCTCCAGAGATATTAATCGTCCTTGCACACTCTGTACGCTCAAATATTTACCAACTCTAAGCTGTGTAGCCCTGAATAACTTATTCTCTAAACCTCAGTTTCCTCATCTATAAAATGAAGCAGGTGTATGAACTTGATGACCTCTAAGACCCTTCTACTCTAAATCTAAGATTATATGAATCCTAGCTCTGCCACTTACTCTTTGACTGTGGGTAGGTCCCTTAATGTCTCAGAGCCTCCGTTTCCCTGTCTGTAAAATGGGGATAATCTGTGTACCCTCCACTTCATAGGGTTGCTGCAAGGAAAGTTTTTGTAAATCTTGAAACTAGGTAAGTAAGCCTGATTTGTTGTTACATGCCATTTAGAAGGCACAGTGTAAAAAGAGTGCTGGACTTAGAGTGAGGAAGACTCCAGTTCAAATCCTGCCTTAAACAATTACTGAGTATGACCCTAGGGAAGTCACTTATTCTCTCTCAGCCTCATTTTCTCCTCTGGTAAATGAGGATACTAATTGTGCCTCTCTCTAGAGGTTTTTATGAATATCAAATGAAATATTTGTAAAGGACTTTACAAATCTTTTTTTAAAATTTTTTATTTAATTTATAACATTTCTCCATGGTTATAGGATTCATGCTCTATCCCTCCCCTCCTCCCACCCCCTCCCATAGCTGACCCACAATTCCACTGGGTTTTACATGTGTCATTGATCAAGACCAATTTCCATATTATTGATATTTGCATTAGGGTGTTCATTTTGAGCCAATATCCCTAATTCTATCCCCATCCACCCATGTGATCAGGCAGTTGTTTTTCTTCTGTGTTTCTACTCCCGCAGTTCTTCCTCTGAGTGTGAATAATGTTCTTTCTCATAATTCCCTCAGAGTTGTCCTGGATCATTGCATTTTAGCTAGTAGAAAGGGACTTTGCAAATCTTGATGTGGGTGGTGGATAACTGCCAGCTGTTGATATTATTCCTGTAAGGTGGCTTCCAAATAGAGCCCCAAATGTGATGGATGCGAGTTCTTCCACACAGGCAATATATCCTGGAGGCATGACCCAGCTAGCCTATAGACTCAAGGACCAATACAAAGCAAATATGCACTGATTTCCCTTTACTGTGTTAGCCTGGCCAGAAAAGCCAATCAGTGCTTGGGTCTGAATGAAAAGGTCCTCAAAATGGCCACACAAGAGAGACTTCTAGAATCAGGCTGGAGGAGGCATTTCCTAAAGACCAGTCAGTACCGGGTGAACTTTAGGATCCCCTCACCTCACTCCTATGCCCTTTTTCAACAGCGCTTCCCGGGGCCCCCAGTTTCCTGTACTCTGGTGGCCCCACTGATATCAGCTCTGTTTGGTGACAGGCAGGATGCTGCCCTAGTCCCATCGGAGCCAAAGGCGTCTGGGGAAGAAGGGGCTTTAGATCTCTCAGGATCTGGGTGGAAAAGTACTAACAGCTGGGTTTTTTCATGGAGGTTAGTTCCCACAGGGAAAGGACTGGAACCCAGCCTGGGACTCTGAGCTGTGGGCTTTATCACAGTTCCAAGATGAAATCCTCTGTGGTTGGCCTTGTGCAGGGCACCTGTAGGAAAGGGGAAGGAGGCGCTGGGCCAGGCTGATGCCTGGGAAACAGAAACATGCAGAAAAGCAAAATATAAGATGCTGACGACCTTGTCCCCAGAGAGGTGGAGAGGGGGGCAGGAGTCCAAGATGAATCATGCTTGTCTGCCATGTTGGTAACTATGGAGGCTAACTGGTGTGCCCTTCAAAACTTCGTGCCAAGGACTGTTAGACAGAGATCCAAAGATGAAAACAAACCAGCAACTGCCCTCCAAGAGAGGGCGGTTCTACTGGGCTGGTATAGGGGTGGGGTGGAGAGAGGGAAGAGAAAACACTTGTCTAAATAAGTAAAATTCAAAGTAAATTGGAGGGGGTGGAGAATTGGGGGGCTTCTTGGAGGAGGTAAAACATCAATGATAAAGCAAGAATAGGAGAGGGAACATTCCAAGAATAGGGAATAGCTTGAGGGAATACATCGAGGTAATAGAATTTCAAGTTTGAGGAACAGTCAGTGGTGAAGTTGGAAGCCAAACTGCAAGGAGTTGAGAAGTAAGCAGATGAAAGCCTTGGATGGAGCCACATATGAAAGTGAAAGGCGAATTAGCAGTCCTGAGAAAGGCTCAGCAAATCCTTGAACCCCAGGTCCTAGGTGGCGCCATATTATACACAATACTGGGCCCTCATCTTAGAGTTGCCATCCCGCACTGGGCAGCTAGATGGTGCCATAGTGCACACATCACTGGTCCTCACCCCAGAGGTGCTGGTCCTTCCTGCACCGTTAGGTGGCGCCATAGTGCACACATCACTGGTCCTCCCACCAGAGATGCTGAACCTCTCTATGCAGCAAATCTTGAGAATGGGATGGGGCTGGATTTGCCCATGGTAGCCAAGTAGGATTTGCTGCCAGCACAAAAGAGCTTTGGGGCAGGATTAGCTAACCAGAGAAGGCAGGGAGGGGGCCATTCCAGACTCCTGTCCTTACTGAGGCAGCAGCCTAGAGGAGGTGATGGGCTTGAGTCAGTGTTCAAATTCCTGTTTAAACGCTTATGAACGCGTGACCCTGAGCACATCACACTTTTTCTTCCTTTTTTTTCCTTTTTCTTTTTCCCATTATCTGAAATGCGAAGGGGTCAGACTTGACAACCCTCAATGCCCCTTCCTGCTCTAAACTGGGATCCTCTCATTGTTATTCCATTTTATTCTATGGAAGTGCCCTCATTTCCCTTTGCACTTTAGCCATGTCCTTCCTCATGCCAGAAAAGTCCTCCTTCTCTCCCTCCCTGCCTTGCCTGTAAGTTTCTTTTCCTTTTGTTAAGCACAACCCAAGTGGGATCCCCTCCCGTCAAGTGAGATCCTTCCCTTCACACCCTACAAAACATTTTGTCTGTCTTCCTTCCGGACATTTAACAGGCAATGCTGCCTGCTGTCGTTATGTGCGTTGGTATCTTCTTTTCCCACTCATTTTTATGGATCTCTTCTGTTTTGATGTCGCCTTTGTCCCCCAACATGTCCTTCCCCATTATGCTACCCACTGGGCTCTCCTTTGGAACACCAATCCAGAAGAATCTCTAGACTTTCCATTTCCCCTTAGTGCCTAACATGGGAATATTCTGCCCAAAGTAGGCAGGATTGAATGGGATGTCCCAGGGCTTGTGGGACTTTTGGGAGAAGGCTCGAAGCTCAGCTCAGAAAGCTTAGAGGTGGGAGGACGAGCCTGCGGTCAGTGGCGTTGATGATTTTGGTTTGTCTCCTCTAAGTCCTCCTGACCTACTAAAGGATGGATAAGGACCAGACCCCCAGAGGGGCTGAGATCCTTGTCCTTGCGGGCTAAATGTACTCTGGGAAGGATGGGGGAATAAAGAACACTGAATGGGAGAGACCCAGCTATAATGAGATCTCTGTTCTCTAGCTCCCCAGCCGTGGGCCACCCAGGGTCAAGCCCTTCTGGAGCAGATCAGGCATCAGCCCACCCCGAGGCTACTAAAGGAGGAAATCTGATCATGGGAGCAAATTCCTGTCTGTCCCTATGGCTTGGGATAATGAGATAGTGTTTGGTAGGAGGTCCAAGGTCCTGGGCTCTACCCTTGGCTCTACCCATGGCTGACTGGGTGATTTTGGACAGAGTGACTCTCACTTTTCCAGGCTTCATCTTTATTTGCAAAGTGAGGGTGCTGAGCAGGCAATCTGGAGGCTGAAAGGCCCATGATCTTAAAGATCTGCCATCTGTTGATGGCCCCTCTTCTCTAAGGAAATGATGGGGAATAAGTCACTAAACCCTCAGTGTGTCCCTATCCTAGTGAGCACTTTTAAAGTAAGCCAGCCCCCCCCTTTGCTAGCAACAAAGCAGGAGGATCATTATGAGAGGCACCATGAAGCATTTGAGTGTAAAAGATTTTGCTGCATCCTGACTCCATCCCTATGGACGTCTCTCTATCTCCCGGAGTCCTCCTTTTGTGATCTGGGGATCATAATGGCACTCGTTCCCCCTTCCTGCTGGGGTGGTAGGAAGATATGGTCAGCCCAGCACTGGGAGAGTGAACCCTGATTAGTCACCTGCTACAGAGGTAAACACTTTGGAGAAATTAAGAGTGCTTTTTGTTGTTGTTGAGTCATATCGGTCCTGTCTGGCTTGGTTATCCCATCTGAGGTTTTCCTGGCAGAGATACTGGAGTGGTTGGCCATTTCCTTTTCTGACTCATTTTACAGATGAGGAAACTGAGGCCAACAAGGTGAAGTGACTTACCCAGGGTCACACAATTAATAAGTGCCAGAGGCCAGATTTGAACTCATGAAAGAGTGGTTTTCCTGATTCCAGGTTTGGTGCCTATCAATTATTCATCACTACCATCACACAAGGATACCCCCAAACCTGGGGATCATAGGGGAACAGACTGAGGGCTGGAAGGCACTTTGGCAGTCATTGAGTCCAACCCTTCTATTTTATAGATGAGGAAACTGAGGCTCAGGGAGGCTGTGATTTGTCCAAGGTCATGCAGATGGTAAGAGACAGAATCAGGATTTGAATCCTTGCCCTCTGGCTCAAAGTCCAGGATCCTTTTCACTCTTCGACACATCCTTCCTCCTCCAGCTGTGACTGTGGGTGGGTGGTGAGTAGGAGGAAAGCCCAGTGGGTGGAGGGAGATGATCTTCAATCCTGGCCAGAAAGTTCACTCAGTTCTCTGTGTTCCCATCAAATTTCCTTTCTGTCCAGAAGCTGTGAGTAAGGAAGCAAGTGATTAGTCTCTCCGCCTGGAGTTGGCTGGCTGACTTCTCCAGGTGTGTGACTTGACTGCCCATGTTGAAAGTTGGGGAAATGGGGCTGCCTGGGGAGAATGGAACTCATCTGAGTGAAATCATTCCTCTGCTAAGACAGAGGGAGAAAGAGGGGAGGGGGCGGGGTGGAGAGGCCAAGGAGCTGACCTTCCGTGGGACCAAGTACAAACTGTTCCTCGTTCTGGCCAGAACACTTTGGCCAGAACAGTCAAGTCTGTCCTCAGAGCAACTTGAGGCCCCCTCCAATGAGCTTCCCCATCTTCACCCCCCCCCCCACTTCTCCCTAAGGCTGATTCTGAGTAGTTCTGAAGTGTGCTAAAAACCCAACTAGACCACCCTCTCTTTTCTCCCATCCTAACTCCCAGGCACTTCATGGCCTTGGGGTTTTTTCTGCTCTGTAGTATAATGAGATGAACAGTGGAATGGGAATCAGGAGACCTGGGTCCTAGGCTTAACTTGACTCAATTTTGTATGTGATTTTGGGGTAATCATTTTAACTCTTTGGAGAGAAGGAAAGAAGGAAGAGAGGAAGGAAGGAAGGGAGAGAGGGAGGGAAGAAGGAAAGGAGTAAGGAAGGAAGGAAAGAAGGAAGGAACAGAGGAAGGAAGGAAGGAAGAGAGGGAGGAAGGAAGGAATGAATGGAAGAAGGAAGGAAGAAAAGGAAGGAAGAAAGAGAGAAAGGAAAGAAGGAAGGAAGGGAGGAAGAGAGGAAGGAAGGAAGAGAAGAAGGAAGAAAGGAAGGAAGGAAGAGAGGAAGGGAGG
>NW_025389147.1:0-1196 GCF_016433145.1 Gracilinanus agilis | reverse complement strand
TGGCATTGAGCTCTTTTTAAGAGTATTAACAGAGCCTTAGAAATAAGGTGTTGGATTTGGATGAAGAAACTGCTTAGAAAGAAATTAGGGAAGCGACAAAGGCCCAGTTTATTAGCATTCGATGATGCAGAAACCATGGAAGGGGCATTAAGTGCTTTGCTAGCCTTCATTTTGCTCCATTGCCCAAAGTAATTAGTTTATTGACCTCTCCTCAGGCCTTTATGGGAGCAAAAAGACAGACTATTAAGAGGACGCGGCGCAGGGGGTGCCAGCCTCCTCCCGCCTCCCTCTCGGGTTCTGGAGGTTGGCAGGTGGGAGATGCTGCCAAGTTTCCCTGAACTAGCTGGCACCCCGCAGGGCCGCCTCCCTCCCCCTCAGCCCCTCTCCACAGCTCCTGCTCAGTCCCCGCCCTCCCCCCCACTTGAGTCCTCAGGTGCAGTGTGGTCTGGGGGAGCCCCTGCAGTCAGTCCTCAAGTTCTCCCCATGCCCAGGGAGCCCTCCCGGTGCCTGGGAGCAGCTGAAAGAAAGCGTGGCTCCTGGGGGGCTGCAGTGCCCTTCGGGGTCCCCGTTCCCTTCTCTGCGTCTGTCATGCAGGTTCCGGGGGGGCTGGCGCCCCTTCTGAGCTTCACTGACTCTAAACGGCCTGACTCCTGCGAGCACACGAATGGGCCCCAGCCCAAGAAGAGCCCAGAGATCTGCCCTCAGACGCCTCCTAGCTGGGTGACCCTGGGCAAGTCACTCCACCCCGCTGCCCGCCCCTCACCACTCTTCTGTGCTGCAGCCAATACACGGGATTGATTCTAAGATGGAAGGTGGGGGGGACCCCGGTGAGCCGGAGAGTGTCCGGAGAAGGGCAGCCAGTATGGCGAGGAGCCTTGAGCCCCTGTCCCGTGAGGAAGGGCCGGCAGGCCGAGTCTGGAGAGGAGACGGCTGCAGGGGGACGGGAGAGCCGTGCTCCAGCCCCTGGAGGACCCAAGGAGAGCCATGCCCCTTTCACAGATGGGGAGACTGAGGCTGGGAAAGGCCAAGTGACCTGGTCACACAGCTGCCGAGTCCTGGAGGTGCATCGGAAGAGGTGCGCCCCGACCCCATCTGTCCTAGTTCTCCGGGTTCAGGTCTGGCTCGGACTGGCGGGGCCCCGAGGACTCCTTGTCAGCATGCCCAGGATGGCTCTTGGGTCCTGGGGGTCGAAGCAG
>NW_025389146.1:0-8327 GCF_016433145.1 Gracilinanus agilis | reverse complement strand
AAGGGAAGGGAAGGGAAGGAAAGGAAAGGGAAGGGAAGGAAAGGAAAGGAAAGGAAAGGGAGAGAGGGAGAAAGGGAGGAAGGAAGGACTGGAGGAGGGAGGGAGGAAGAAAGGAAGGAAGGGAGGTGGGGAGGGAGGGAAGGAGGGAGAGAGTCTCTCTATCTTGCTCAAGGGCTACTCTATATAATTACAGATCTGCTTGTGACTTTAGACCTGCTTGGTTTCTGGCCTGGGCTGGTGAATTCACTGTTCCTCAGACAGCTTAGCTTTCCACTTCCTCTACCAGGAGTACACCATATTCATGTTGAACTTAGTGGGGACACTTGATCAGTTTAGATTATTGCACCCTAGAACTACTGAGCTTAAGAGATGGCCCAGTCTCAGATTCTTTGTTCACTAAGATTATGGGCATGCACCACCTCTCTTAGCTCTTCATAGTGTTTTTTTTTTAATTCATAATCCTCTGCTCCTGAAACTCACTCCTTTCTCATCTCTATTTCTTATAATCCTTAGTTTTCTTCAAAATTCAATTCAAACATCATTCTTTTACCAAAGCTTTTCCTCATTTCCAAACTGCTAGTGACTTCTTAAACAAAATTATCTTCTGTTCACTTTCTACATGTTTTGCATATGCTTCTCTGTGCATGAGTGTGAATATATATGAATCTCTCTCTCAATCTCTCTCTCCATTTATATAAACATATATGTCTATATATATATATATATATATATATATATATACATACATGTGTATAGATAGATTGATAGTTTCCCCCAAAAGAATGATTACTCTTTGCAAATAGGGATTGTTTGATTTTTGTCAGTGTATTTTTCCCAGTGCCAAGAATATTGTCCATTTATTAGCATAGTTCCTAGCACATAGTAGGTACTGAATAAACAAATGCCTATTGACTAGTCTGCCACATAGTAAGATCATAATAAATGCTTCTTGTCTTGACTTATCTAGTACATAATAGATGTTTAATAAGTGCTTGGTGATAATTTGAGCTTTTATGTGCAAGATAAATTTTGAAAGAATAGTATTTTCTTCTTTCAAACTCTTATTATGTATCTGCAATCCCCACAGTCTTAATGCCTATTCATTCCAGCTCCAATACCACTTACTCTTTTTCCCTAACTACCCTTACTGCCCTACCAGAGTTTAGTTCTTAGCCAATGTCACAGCAGAACAGACACATGAGATTCACCCAGTCATGCTCACAACCCTCCCTAATGCTCAGCTCACTGGAATTGGAAATGCATTTAAAAGAAGATTTTAGTTCAGTCTCTGTCTACCAAGCATTACCCCCAAGCACCTGACAGCTTTTCTATCCATAAGAAAAACCATCTGATTTTCTCATGGAGGTGCCCTCAAGAAAAATGATACTGTAGCAGAAATATCCTGGAGCTATAGAAATAAATTTCCATCTTAGAAAAAAAATCTATTTCTCTCCCCCCACACTTTATTTATTTTATAAAAGAGCCCAAAGTTGAAATTGAACAGAAGAATCTTTGTAAATTGTGCTGAGCAAGTCTGGAAAAGGGAAATTTTTGCTTGTAAAAATGTTTTAGAAAAGCATTAAATTTGTACCAGAAGCTTATCAATTTATGGGATAGAAATGTAATGGAATACCAAGACACCAAATAAATAACAAATAGAAATAATTCAGAGAAACATGAAAAGATTTTGTATGAACTAATGCACAGGGAAGTAAGCAGAACCAGAAGAATGGTTGTAATAATGTTCAAAAAATTAAAAGGCACCTGAACTTTTATTGGTTTTAGTGATTTGCCACAGACCTAGAAGATAGATAATGAAATAGGACTCTCCTATAAACAAAGGAAGCAGCCTATATGTGCAGAATGAGGTATATTTAGTAAAACATGGTTGCAGTATTGGTTAGTTTTGCTTAACTGTTTCCTTTTCTGAAAAGCAAGGGTTCAACAAGGGGTTGAGGTATTTGGAGAAAGGACCATGGTCCAAAAAACAAGACATCAATAAAACTTACAATTTAAAGCAATGTCATCTTTTACTAGGTTTCAGTCATGTGTTTGTGTACATGTATGTTACAGGAAAAAAATCATCATCACTACTGTAACATGATACTGTGTGTGCAGATAGAGAACCCATTTGATCTGATCAAAGGATATGAATCGTGTTAAAGGGAGTTTCTTTATCTCTCCCTCTGTCTCTTTAAGAGGTAGAGGAGCCACAGGAACAGAAACATTTCTAAGTAAGAGTTAGCCAGGAGTTCAAGATTCCATTACCTAGGAGACAGGGTCCTTATTTAAGAGAAAGACAGTTAAGAAAGAGGACTCTTTTTTCCTCTGGATTTCTAGAGAGCAGGAGGCCTGTATGTCTTTGTCTCTCTCAGACTGACAGTTGGGATTTGGAAACTGAATTTAAGGAGGTTGTTGATGATTGATGTTTATTGATTAGAGTTAGTTAGATAGCAAATATAACTTTATATAGACAATGTAGAAAAGTTAGGTCTGGTCTGGCTCAGGCAGAAGCATCTATCCTCAAAGACAATTAGATTTGGGGTTTTTTTTAGAAATTTTAGTTAGGATTGGGATTTTAGGTATAGCTATAAGATATTAGAATAATATTCTCACTTTCCTCCCTCCCATTTCCTATATGAACTTCTCAAAATAAACTAAGGGTTTTGTGTTTTACCAAACTGCTCTCCTAACATTTTGTCAAATTCCTACCCAAAATTTAATTTTTCACTATAAGTAGTTCTGGAAAAAAGAAAAGTTAGTCAACACTACCATATTTTTTAATTAATTATTTTTTTTACTTTTTAGAAAAATTTTTTTCCATGGCTACATGATTCATGTTCTTGCTCTCTCTCCCCCCACCACCAAACCCCCGGTAGCTGACACACATTTCCACTGGTTTCTTCATTTCCACATTATTGATAATTGTTCTAGGGTGGTCATTAAGAGTCTACATCCCAAATCCTGTCCACATCAACCCATATGTTCAAGCAGTTGTTTTTCTTCTGTGTTTCCACTCCTGTAGTTTTTCCTCTGAACGCAGGTAGCATTCTTTTCCACAAATCCCTCAGAATTCTCCTGGGTCATTGCATTACTACTAGTACAGAAGTCCATAACTTTCAATTTTACCATAGTGTATCAGTCTCTGTGTATAATGTTCTCCTGGTTCTGCTCCTTTCACTCTGCATCAATTCCTGGAGGTCTTTCCAGTTCACATGGAATTCCTCCAGCTTATTATTCCTCTGAGCACAATAGTATTCCATCACCAACAGATACCACAATTTGTTCAGACATTCCCCAAATGATGGGCATACCCTCCCTTTCCAGTTTTTTGCCACCACAAAGACCATGGCTATAAATATTTTTGTACAAGTCTTTTCCCCTATGATCTTTTTGGGGTACAAATCCAACAATTATTGCTATTATAT
Organism: Gracilinanus agilis; assembly: GCF_016433145.1. Classification (NCBI taxonomy): domain Eukaryota; kingdom Metazoa; phylum Chordata; class Mammalia; order Didelphimorphia; family Didelphidae; genus Gracilinanus; species Gracilinanus agilis. Next base: position 4,899 of record NW_025389146.1, on the reverse strand, counting down.
TTTTGAAAAATATTCCAATCACTAATCAGAGAAATGAAAATTAAAAAAAAAACTCTGAGGTATTACATTATCAGATTGGCAAAAATGACAAAAAAGAAAAATAGTAACTGTTTAAGGTGTTGTAGGAGAATAGGTACAGAACTATAAGTTGGAACAACAATTCTTGAAAGTAATGTGGAAGTGTACACAAAAAATAATTGAACTGGGTATGCCCTTTGACCAGGTAAAACCATTAACAGATTTCTACTCCCAAGAGATAAAACAACAGAGCAAAAGGAAAAGGAAAAGTACTAAGTAGAACAAAAATTTACAAGAGCACTTTTTGTAAAAGCAAATAATGGGAAGAATACAGTTGCCCACAAATTGAGGAAGTGCCTAACAAAATTCTATGTGAACATGATCAAATATTTTTGCACCATAATAATAATGAAAGGCACCAATTTGGAGAAATCTGGCAAGAAGTATATGCATTGATTCAGATTGAAATGAGTAGAAACAAGAGAACAAATGATGTAATTACTACATTTTTGTAAAGGAAAACAACTGTGAAGGACTTAAGAACTTTGGTCAATGTAATAACTAATCATGGCCTCAGAAGACTAATGATGAAGCATTTTCCCCATCTTTTGTCAGAGAAGTGATAGACTAAAAGAAAAGAATAAGAAACATATTTTCAAAAACTACCAACGTGTATTTGGACATTTATTTTCGGCTTCATGTGTACTTTACTATTTTAGTAATGAAAAGAAAGGGTTTTTATTATGGAGAGGTGGTATGTGCAGTTGTGTGTTAAATGTAGTTGTGTTAAAAATGATAGTCATACAAATAAAAGGAAAGAAAGCAAGAAAAAGTTTCATTGAAGCATTTGAAAATACAAAATAGAGGCCAGAAATAAGTTCAGAGGGGGACATGGACAAGCAGAGCCATATTGTTTTTATTGTTTTAAACTGAATATGTTGTACATTAAAATATAATCACAGAAGCTCCCATTTTCATATTTATAAAAATGTGGCCACAACAATGAACATACCCCCAAATATGTCCATTTATATTATAATGAATCAACCCCACAGCTCCACCAAATCAGTATTTTTTAAAATTTCACTATCATTTCCCAATAATTCTCTATAGAACCATCCTTTAAAATACAATCATTTGGGGCAGCTGGGTACCTCAGTGGATTGAGAGTGGGGCCTAGAGATGGGAGGTCCTAGGTTCAAATCTGGCCTCAGATACTTCCCAGCTGTGTGACCCTGAGCAAGTCACTTGACCCCCCATTGCCCACCCTTACCACCCTTCTACCTAGGAGCCAATGCACAGATGTTAAGGGTTTAAAAAAATAGAATCATTTAATTTTTTATTTTAAAAAGAACACGAAAAACAGAATTTGCAAATATTTAAAACTGAAAATATTCTTAAAATATAGGTGGTCTTGTTCCTTAGTTGATTTCTGTTCATGATAAAATTTAATTCACACTTATTATTTGTTGGCCATTATTTAGACCTTATATTCAAGTAGTTCAGTGGACTGGTGATCTCTTCAATGTGGACCTGCCCTCCAGCAACACAGGTACAGCTCATCAATATCTTCTTTTTTCCCTTTGGAAAATTTGATTTAATTGATTAATTTAGAATATTTTTCCATGGTTACAAGATTCATGTTCTTTCCCTCCCTTTCCCCAACCCCCTCCCATAGCTGATACAAATTCCACTGAGTTTTACATGTGTCTCATCAATATCTTCTTGACCTGTGCAGGATTCTCATCCATTTCTTCACGCCAGTTCACCATGTTGGGTCCACCCAACATGAGATGGATACTACTTGAGTTGCCTTCCTTGATTTCTCTGACTTTGCAAGGAGAGCAATGGAATATATTGGTTCTTCATACCTTGATCTCACCATCTTCTTTTTTTTTATTATTATCATATTTTACTTTGATGACTTCCTTTACAGAGGTCCTCCTATCTAACACCAAGAACATATTGTGTTAAAACCTTCTTAGAAATGACAACTACTAGAACCATTTTCAAGCTATAATTATGTAAAGGGATAGAAGTATAGCCTTTAATGGGCCAAGGATGGTACCTATGATTTCACTGGTATGAGGAAATTTCAAGTTAGAAAACTCCTACCAAAGGAATGTGGAAGTCATCGAGCTACCTAGACCATTGAGAGATTGTGATGTATCTAGGGTCACACAGTCAGTATGTAGAGGTGCTGAGACTTGGAGCTGTTTTCCTAGCTTTGAAGCCTACTCTCTACCCACTATACAACAGTACCTTTCCATCAACTATTTAATATATCCTAAATTAAAAGTCAGAACTCTGTTCCAAGTGAGTTGTTTTCAGTGAAAAAGATCCAAGTTTCACTGAAAAGGAAAAAAGATGATAGGTATAAATAGAGTTTACTGAGCCATGAGCATTTTATGGAGGTAAGTTTGCCATTTCTCAGAGGAAGTTGGAAATATAAGAAAAGATAAAACTAGGGAAGAGTCAGTCATGATGGAGAATTTTTTGCCTTTTTTCAGAGGACTCATTTCTAAGCAGTCTATACTCTGAACAGCTTTTCAATAGTGAGGAAACTCATCTATTGTAGCCAAGGGTATAGTAGAGTCAACTAGAACCAGTTTTCTAGAGCCAAATGTTAAAATTTCAGAATGAGAATTTACTCCTTGGAAACTAGCAGATGCTATAAATCAGGGCTTAACTTATGGTTTTATTGCTTATATAAACTTAAGAAAGTAATAAAGTGTTAATAATACAAATTAAAATGGGTTGTGTGTACATCGTTTTCTAGAAAGTTAGTTGTTAATCATTTATACCACTGTAGCAATGTGCTCCAATTTCAACCCTGGTGGGTACTGTCAAATCATTTTAAGAATTTAAGTAGAATAATCACAAGTATCTTCACTAAATTTCTGCCTCATAATAACCTGGAGAGAACTCTGGTTCTCAGAGGCCATGATAACAGAGTCCAAGCTCTGGCAAGTCCTATTTAGCTATATAGGCTTTGAATATTGACCTAGAAAAAGACTAAAATGGTGTTAGAGAATCTCATCACTAGACTGGTAATGGGGTTTTGAGTCCTTTTGGCCACAATGAGTAGTAAATTCCATTAACTCATCTTTTAAAATCATCTAAATTATAAACATTTTAATCTGTATTTGTAAAGAAAGAATATGTTCCAAAGAAATTATAGATAATCAAAATAGTCAAGTAAAGAAAGATTTACAGTCTCTATAAATGTTTGAAAGCAGAATATTTTATAGATTTTAGTTACTGAATGAATAGTTGTTGAATTGTTGAATATGCTAATACATATTAGGGGGAAGGCTATTTGTGGGGAGAGTTTTAGAGAGTGATGAAAAAAGGGAAAGAAAAGAAGAAAAAGAGTTTTAATGAGTCATTTAAAAACACAAAGAAGAGATCAGGAATAAATTCAGAAGGGGACATGGGCAAACAAGGCAAAATTGTTTTGTTTTCATGAAATAAACCTGAAGTGGCTAGAAAATGTTCTTATCCTAGAGCTTTCAAAGATATCAAAGCATTTCATCTGCACATTGTTTACAATGACAGTGTTAGGAGTGGGGATAGGGCTGCTGCTAATGGTAGTGATGGTGGTAATGCTGATGATAATGATGAGAGGTTTGGGAAAAGGCTAAGGGTAGAGATAAGAATAAGAGCAAGGATAGAGACTGAAATTGAGATAGGGATAAGGATGGGGTAGGGTCATGGATGGGGGTAGGGAAAGGGCTAAGGGTAGAGATAAAGATAGGTGAGGTATAGGGATAGAGATAGAGATGAAGTGAGGGATAGGTATATGTAACTATTTGGAAGGGGGTAATGGTAGAAGTAGGGGAAGGTAGAAGGAAGAGGAGGGAGGGGATGAGAAGAAGGGCAGAGTAAAGAGGGAGAGAGGGAGAGAAATGAGATAGGGGAGGAATAGAGATAAGGATAGAGTTAAGGATAGGTACCAGAATAAGGTCAAGAAAGTAGGGAGAAAAAGAGGGAGAGGGAGAAGTGGGGAAGAGGAATATGGGACAGGGGAGAGATAGGGTTAGGGAAGAGTAGGGATAGAGTTAAGGGCAGGCATAGGGATAAAGGCAGGAAAGGGGATAGGAGTAGAGACAGGGATAGGAAGAGGGGAAGGGGAAGAGGAGAGAAAGGGAGGGGAGGGATAAGAAGAGAGAATTGGGAGAGAAGACCTATAGGGATAGAGTTAGGAGTGGTCACAGGAATAAGAGCAGAGAGCAGAGTAGAAGTAGGAAGAGGGGAAGGGAGAAGGGAGAGAAAAGGATTAAGATTGGGCTAGAGATAGGGGTTTGCATAGGTATAAAAGTAGAATAAGGGGAAGAATTAGCTATAGGGATAAAGGTAGGGAGAGAGAAAGGGGAAGAAGAAGGATATTGGATGGGTGAAAAAGAAGGATTGGGATAGAATTACAGGTAGACATAGGGATAAGGGTAAGAAAAGGGGTAGGAGGAGGGGTGGGGGGCAAGAGGGGAAGGGAGGTAGAAGAGGAGAAGGGGGAAAAGAGAGAGAAGGAGAGGGAATGGGGAAGAATAGGGATAGGAATAGAGAAAGAGATAGGAGTAGAGAGGTAGTGGGAAGGAGAAGAGTAAGAGTAAAGATAGTGAGAGGAAAAAGGAGAGGAAAGGAGGGAGGGAACTTGACCTGTGATCTTATTTTTATAGGAAACTCCTTGATCAGGAAACTTCCTTTATAAGTGCAGTTCAGTCCCTTCTCTGAATCTTCCAATCTTAAGAGTATTCCATAAAACATTGACTAGTGAAGTCAATCTGAATTAGAAGCAGGAGTTGAATCTAGGCCTCCCTGGCTGCTAGACCATATCTCTATCTACTCATTCCCACTACTTCTACAAGAAACAACCTCATATAT
>NW_025389145.1:0-7580 GCF_016433145.1 Gracilinanus agilis | reverse complement strand
ACACACACACACACACACACACACACACACATATATAGTAGGACACAAGTACTTAAAGAAAAACTAAGAAAAAGGATTGAAATTCTGCTTTTCAGTTAGTTTCCTTGCCTTCGTGGAGGCAAAGAAAAAGAAGAAAATACAATGATTTTTTAAAAAATTCAATGAAATTTTGCCCATCTCATCTTTGTCTAATCCTGAAATCATAAATCATAGCATCATAGATTTGAAAATGTTTAAAAGAAATTGATTGACAAGAAGGCAGATTTACAAATACTTAAGATAGTCTTTAATTTCAATCCTAAAACTTAGATACTGAATCATGACTCTTTTCTCATACCAATTAGCATCCTTGAATTGTCACTGAACTGTATTCTGCGCACAGTGGTGCTTGACATGTGTTTGCTTCTCCCAATTATTTTATATAGAATTGAGCTACAGGAGAGAATCCTCATCAAAACTAGACTGATTCTCTTGATGATAGTACAGTACCTGGAGCTTAATCTTCAGTATGTTAAAACTCATGCAGGCTGTAGGTGGAAAGTCAAATTGTTTCACAGTTCTTGCCTTATAAAATATTAACACCGTAGCACTTAAATCCAATTCTATGGGGGGGGGGGAGTTGGAGGGGTTCATCTAATAAATTCCATAAAGAGCTTTCAGCTCATATCCCTCAGCTAAAATTCTTCCAATTTATGATTACTGATGAAAATGTGATTTTCCCTAGATATCACTGTATATTATCTTTTGCTTTTTTTTTTTGCTCCACAGGTATATAAGCCTGACCTCTTTTTTTTTTCTGAATTCCAATGATACCAAAATCCTCTGAAAATAAAGATCCTTTTAATAAAGTTGACTTGTGTTCATGAAAGAAAGTGGAGGTTCTATCTCCTCACCCTTGGGTTAATGACAACCAGTTGAAGACTTAGAGTATTCCAGAGGTTCACAAAGCTCAGAAACCTGGGATTGGGAGAAATAGGTACTACCTAAGCTATGCCTATTGTTATAAAGAAAATAGGACTTGGATACTACTATGCTTCTAGGGGATATTGGTTAGGGAAGCTGGGTCTTTGTATTCCCCTAGTAGCTGGTGACTGGGGAACACCAATTCAGTCACCTTTGCTGGATGATATAATTCCTATTCTAAATAACAGTGCCCAGGCAGGACCCTTATGGTCTGGTGGATGGGTAACCCTTTCAGGTCCCACCTGGGGTTGGATTAATTATTAATATTGGGCTCGAATTAGCCTTGGATCACATTTTCATCTGACTGCGTAGCTCCCTCCCCAAGGGTCATGATATAATGACCACTCAGGAAGGTACTTAATGAAACTTTATCTATTGATCTTAAATAGGGAAAGGAATACTCAGGAACGGATTGGGGATAGAAGACCTTGTCACAGTAATATCTATGATCAATAATCCCTCAGGACTGTAGGCTGTTGTTTCAGTAAAGCTGGAGCTAATGTTTCACACTCCTCTAGTTCAGTTTGGCCACTGCCAAACCATAGAGGGCAATCTGCTAGGTTGGTACAGATATTGTCATTTCTCTCAGCTTCCTTATTATCAGTTTGTGATATGTCAGCCTGCCCAGCCTTCAGGAAGTAACCACCCTTAAGAAAATCCACCCTCTTCTTTTTATACCTCCCTTCTCCTGGTTACCACCCAGGGCCCAGAGATCTAAATAGCTATGATGATTCAGATGCCTAAAGATATAGGGAGGTTCAGAGAGAACCAATGACCAATGGTCAGAGACCCACAGATCAGTGGTCAAGGACCAAGACCCAAAAATCAAAAGTCAAAGGCCAAGAACCAAATCAAAAAGCCCAAGGCCAAAGGCCCCTCCCAGATGACTGTTAGGAGTATTTATATTCTCAGGCCAACCTCCTTTGCCCTGTCCTCATGGCCTCTGGGAACATTCTGAAGTCTCCAACTGTCTTCACCTGTCAATCAAGGTGAAACTAACAATTCTCAGAGTTTGAATATAGCACTATTTTGGGGGAATGGTTTTTAAGATGTGGGAATGGTGCTTATGATCTGAAAAAGTTAGGGAGGTATAGACAACCAAGTTTTGAGGGAATGAAGGTAGCAACATCCTACAGAAATGTTTTGGGGAAGAAATGAGTGCATTCCTTTATATACGAGAACCTCTTACATAATCTCTACTTCTGGTAGTCAGTTTTTTAAAGATGGGATCATATCTATTGTTACAAAACATATTCTTATTAATAAGACAGACATTGATGAATGCTCAATAATAGTGATTAAGAAATGTGTGTAAAGATTTCATTTGTAAATATTTTATCATTTTAGTATAATAGTTATTTTTAAAGGGACTCATGATTTCATCAGTATAGAGACCTCTCCATGTGGATGATCTCCTAAGAGCAATTTAGCAGCTTCTTTCCAAAGTATTAACTTAGGTAGTTTCCTGAAATTATGAGGTTTAAGTGACTAGCCCTGGTCACATGACAGTCTATAGAAAAGACAGAAATTGAACCCAGGTTAGTCTTCCATCCATACTATTTTTATATTATATTTCATATAATATCATTACTATTTTATATTTATTTCATATTATATTTATTATATTATCATTCCCAAATGATTTATAATTGCTTATCACATATTCAACCTTTCTGTTTCTATAAAGGAAATAATTTATAACATAGATTGGTCTATTGGGATCAACATAGAGATTTTTTCCCTATTTCTTTTTCAGCCATATGGAGATTTTTGGGAACCTAGCCATGATTACTCACAGATTGGTATAGTGTGAAAATAAAAAATGAAGAAACTGATGATTTGGGAGTTACTATACTAAATTAATATGTAACTTCCTCCTGGGCTAGGAGGAACAGTTCCTTTCTAGCATCTATAGCCTGCACTTATCTCTTTAAAAATCAGACTTATTCAAGCTGATGCCATCATTCTCAGGTAACTGTCTTCTTGAATCCATCCACAACTGTTAACTTTGTTATTAGTCATTATCACTCCAGTGGCTATTGCTACTGCCTCTAGCAAAAGGTAGGATTTCTGGTTCTCATGAATTTATAATGTTGCCTGGGCAGTCTTCTCTCAAAATAGTATGCATCAGACATGAATAAGCAGAAAAGAAATAGGTGTCAGGTACTCACAGACACATGTTGGCTATGTGGGGAATTCCAACAGAAATAACTTTCTTTACCTTGGCAGTTCACTCAAATTTACCTGATAAAGAGATTGAGATAAGGTCACTTTTGAATGTGCACCAAGTTCCACTTCAGGAACTCCTGAATCACCCATTCTTCTACTACCAGAAATAATTAGAAACTTGTGGCCACCACATAGTACCAACTTGTGAGTCTTTTTGACCTGAACATGACTCTCTAATATTTCCGAGTGATTGGACTAGAAGCTAGAGGAGAATATTGGTGCACAATTCAAGGAGTAATCCAAATAGGCCAGTCCACCCATGTTACACATTAAAGAAAGTGCCTAGAAGGGAGTGAAAATATCGTCTCTTTGTAATTCTTCATTTACCCAGCCTCTAGGAAGAAAAATATGCATCAGAAAGTTTAGATAGGTTAAAGATGAATATTTCTCTCATTATACAATTTAGAAATAATTACCATGGCTGATACCATTATCAAGGCTGATATGTTCAATTATGCTAATAGTTTTACTAATATTGAACTACTCCTCAACCCCTGTTATAACGTCTACCTAGTCATAGTGTATGATCCTTGTGATATATTGCTCTAGTCTCCTTGAAAGTATATTATGTCAAATTCATGCATCAATATTCATTAGGGAAATTGGCTCGTCATAAAGGAATTTGATAGGAATCTTTTTTGAACTTTTCCAAATAGTTTAAATAGTATTGGGATTTATCATTTTTTAAATGTCTTGCAGAATTCACATGTGGGTCCACCTGGGCCTGAAGATTTTTTTCTTAGGAAACTCAATGATGGTTTATTCAATTTTATTCTAAGATATGGTTATTTAAGCATTCTATTTCATCTTCTATCATTCTGGGAAATTTATATTTTTGTAAATATGAATTTATTCACTTAGATTATTTGATTTATTGGCACATGATTGGACAAAATAACTCTTTTTAAACATTTATTAATATTCATTTTTAACATGGTTACATGATTCATGCTCCTACTTTCCTCTTCACCCCCTGCACCCCCCCACCCATGGCCAATGCACATTTCCACTGGTTTTATCATGTGTCATTGATCAAGACCTATTTCCAAATTGTTGATAGTTGCATTGGTGTGGTAGTTTCGAGTCCACATCCCCAAACATGTCCTCCTCAGCCCATGCGTTCAAGCATTTGTTTTTCTTATATGTTTCCTCTCCTGCAGTCCTTCCTCTGAATGTGGGTAGCATTCTTTACCATAAATCCCTCAGAGCTGTCCTGTGTAATTGCTTTTTGTTGGTACAGAAGTCCATTATATTCGATTTTACCACAGTATATCAGTCTCTGTGTACAGTGTTCTTCTGGCTCTGCTCCTTTCGCTCTGCATCAGTTCCTGGAGGTCTTTCCAGTTCACCTGGAACTCCTCCTGTTTATTACTCCTTTTAGCACAATAGTATTCCATCACCAGCATATACCACATTTTGTTCAGCCATTCCCCAATTGAAGGGCATACCCTCCTTTTCCAGTTTTTTGCCACCACAAAAAGCCCAGCTATAAATATTTTTGTACAAGTCTGTTTATTAATGATCTCTTTGGAGTACAAACCCAAAAATGGTATGGCTGGATTGAAGGGCAGGCATTTTTTTATAGGCCTTTCAGCATAGTTCCAAATTATCAGCCAGAATGGTTGGATCAGTTCACAACTTCACCAGCAATGCATTAATATCCCAGTTTTTCCACATCCCCTCCAACATTCATTACTCTCTTCTTCTTCCATTTTAGCCAATCTGTTAGGTATGAGGTGATACCTCAGAGTTGTTTTGATTTGCATTTCTCTAATTATTAGAGATTTAAAACACTTTCTCATGTGCTCATTGATATTTTTGATTTCTTTACCTAAAAATTGCCTATTCATGTCTCTTGCCCATTTATCAATTGGGGAATGGCTTGATTTTTTATACAATTGATTTAAACTCCTTGTATATTTGAGTAATTAGACCTCTGTCAGAGTTTTTTGTTATAAAGATTTTTTGCCCACTTTGTTGTTTCCCTTGTGATTTTGACTACATTGTTTTTGTTTGTACAAAAGCTTTTTAGTTTAATATAATCAAAACCATTTAATTTACATTTTGTGATTTTCTCTAACTCTTGCTTGGTTTTAAAATCTTTCCTTTCCCAGAAATCTGACAAGTATACTATTCTGTGTTCACTTAACTTATTTATAGTTTCCCTTTTTATATTCAAGTCATTCACCCATTCTGTATTTATCTTGGTATAGGATGTGAGATGTTGATCTAAACCTAATCTCTCCCATATTGTTTTCCAAATTTCCCAGCAGTTTTTGTCAAATAGTGCATTCATGTCCGAAAAGTTGGGCTCTTTGGGTTTATCATACACTGTCTTGCTGATGTCATTTACCCCAAGTCTATTCCACTGATCCTCCTCTCTATCTCTTAGCCAGTACCATATTGTTTTGATGACTGCTGCTTTATGGTATAGTTTAATATCTGGTACTGCTAGGCCCCATTCCTTCACATTTTTTTTTCATTATTTCCCTTGATATTCTTGATCTTTTGTTCTTCCAAATGAAATTTGATATAGTTTTTCCTAATTCAGTAAAGAAGTTTTTTGGTAGTTTGACAGGTATGGCACTAACTAGGTAAATTAATTTGGGTAGAATGATCATTTTTATTATGTTAGCTCATCTTACCCATGAGCAATCAATGGCTTTCCAACTGTTTAGATCCAGTTTTATTTGCTTGGAAAGTGTTTTGTAGTTGTTTTCATATAATTGCTGTGTTTGTTTTGGTAGATAGATTCCCAAGTATTTTATATTGTCTAGGGTGATTTTAAATGGTGTTTCTCTTTCTACCTCTTGCTCCTGTGATGTGTTAGAAATATATAGAAATGCTGATGATTTATGTGCATTTATTTTGTATCCTGCAACTTTGCTAAAGTTGTTGATTATTTCTACAAACTTCTTAGTTGATTCTCTAGGATTTTTTAAGTATACCATCATATCATCTGCAAAGAATGATAGTTTAGTCTCCTCCTTGCCTATTTTGATACCTTCAATTTATTTTTCTTCTCTAATTGCAACTGCTAGTGTTTCTAGTACTATGTTGAATAATAGAGGTGATAATGGGCATCCTTGTTTCATTCCTGATCTTATTGGGAAGGCTTCTAATTTATCCCCATTGCATATGATGTTTGTTGATGGTTTTAGGTATATACTGTTTATTATTTTTAGGAAAGGTCCTTCTATTCCTATACTTTTCAGTGTTTTCAATAGGAATGGATGCTGTATTTTGTCAAAGGCTTTTTAAGCATTTATTGAGATAATCATGTGATTTTTGTTTGTTAGACTGTTGATATGGTCAATTATGTGGATGGTTTTCCTAATGTTGAACCAAGCTTGCAATCCTGGTATAAATCCTACCTGATCATGGTGGATGATCTTCTTAATTACTTGCTGCAGTCTCTTTGCTAGTATTCTATTTAAGTTTTTTGCATCTATGTTCATTAGGGAGATTGGTCTGTAGTTTTCTTTCTCTGTTTTTGATCTCCCTGGCTTTGGAATCAGTATCATATTTGTGTCATAAAAGGAATTTGGTAGGACTCCTTCTTTGCTTATCGTATCAAATAATTTGTATAGTATTGGGATGAGTTGCTCTTTGAATGTCTGATAGAATTTACTTGTGAATCCATCAAGCCCTGGCGATTTTTTCTTAGGGAGTTCTTTGATGGCTTGTTCAATTTCTTTTTCTGATATGGGATTATTTAGGTATTCTATTTCTTCTGCTGTTAATCTAGGCAATTTATATTTTTGTAAATATTCATCCATATCTCCTAAATTGTTATATTTATTGCCATATAATTGGGCAAAATAGTTTTTAATAATTGCCTTAATTTCCCCTTCATTAGAGTTGAGGTCTCCCTTTTCATCTTTGATACTGTCAATTTGATTTTCTTCTTTCCTTTTTTTTATTAGATTGACCATTGCTTTGTCTATTTTATCTGTTTTTTTTTTAAAATACCAGCTTCTAGTCTTATTTATTAATTCAATAGTTCTTTTACTTTCAATTTTATTAAATTCTCCCTTGGTTTTTAGTATTTCTAATTTAGTTTTCATCTGGGGATTTTTAATTTGCTCGCTTTCTAATTTTTTGAGTTGCATGCCCAATTCATTGATCTCTGCCCTCCTTAATTTGTTAATATATGCACTCAGGGATATAAATTTCCCCCTGAGTACTGCCTTGGCTGCATCCCACAGAGTTTGGTAGGATGTCTCATCATTGTCATTTTCTTCAATGAAATTGTTGATTGTTTCTATGATTCATTCTTTGACAAATTGATTTTGAAGAATCATATTATTTAATTTCCAATTAATTTTTTGATTTTCCTGTCCAGGTGCCCTTACTAATTATTATTTTTTATTGCATTATGATCTGAG
>NW_025389144.1:0-2001 GCF_016433145.1 Gracilinanus agilis | reverse complement strand
ATATATATATATATGAACTGGTGCAAAACATTTCTGTATAAGCCATATTACAAAAAGAAAAAAGTACTGAAAGAAAAAAACAAACTAAAACCTCAACACAAATAAATAAACAAGTGATAAATTATATGTTTTCATCTGCATTCCTACCCCAACAGTTCTTTCTCTGGACATGGATAGCATTCTTTGTCATAAGTCCTTCAGAATTGTTCTGGATCATTGTATTGCTGAGAGTAGCAAAATCTATCACGGTTGATTATTCCACAATATTGCTGTTACTATGTACAATATTCTCCTGGTTCTGCTTATTTCACTCTGCATCAGTTCATGTAGGTCTTTCTAGTTCTTAGAGAAATCCATCAATTCATCATTCCTTATAGCACAATAGTATTCCATCACCGTCATGTACCACAATCTGTTCAGCCATTCCCCAATTGAGAGGCAGGATAAATACTTTAAAATATGACTTTCTTCCCTTTCCAGCTTATTACCTTGGAATCAGACTTGTAGGCAGATATTAAACTTGTTCCTTGGCAGCAAAAGCCCAGGAGAATGGAGGCTCTTCTTTCTTTTCCAGGTTCATTTCACCTTACTCCCCTTCACTCCTTTTTCAGTTGAGCCTAGTGGTGTCAAACTCAAATAGCCACTAAATACTTGGGGATCCCTACAGGCCACATATTAACTTGGTTTTAAAATGTAGCATCTAGGGGGCAGCTGGGTAGCTCAGTGGATTGAGAGCCAGGCCTTGAGATAGGAGGTCCTGGGTTAAAATCTGGCCTCAGACACTTCCCAGCTGTGTGACCCTGGGCAAGTCATTTACCCCCAGTTGCCTAACCCTTTCTGCTCTTCTGCCTTGGAATTGATACTTATATTGATTGTGGTTTGTTTTTTTTTTAATTACTGTTACCATCTTCCTTAGAATCAATACTAAATATGAGTTCTAAGGCAGAAGAATGGTAAGGGCTAGGCAACTGGAGTTAAGTGACTTACCAGGGCCACACAACTAGGAAGTGTCTGAGGTCAAATTTGAACCCAAGACTTCCCATCTCTAGGCCTAGCTCTCTAGCTACCTAGCTGCCCCACATAATAGATATTTAATAAATATTTGTTGAGTCATAGTAGAGCTGGAGAGAGACCTGAGAATCCTCTACATAGAAAATGTAACTTCCTTGGGAGGCCATAGAGAGAAAAGAAATGTGTGCCTTATTTCTAAGTCTTGGGTTATACCCAAAGTAAAGGGGCAGATCCAGATAATGATCCTGAAAGGGAGACTGAGGAATAGCCAGACAGGAAGGAGGACAATCAAGAAAAGGCAGGAAAGAGGAAAGAGTACCCAGAAGGACCAGGTGGGAAATATGGTAAAATTCTGCCAAGAGGTAAAAGATGAGAACCAAGAAATGGCCCCTGGGTTTGTACCTTTGGGTTACCCCTAGAGTTGCCTTTAAAAAAAACCCAGTAAATCCTACTGAGAAGGGCAAAAATTCCATTCCCACCATCTTAGTGCAGTCCAGATTATCAGCTGATGAAGAGAGGAGGTGGTGAGCGGAAAGGCTGGTTGGGAGGAATCCCTGATGGCTCACAGTTAGCCCTTCCTCCAGCCCAGATAACAGACTAACCCTTGAAGACTTCCGAGGATAGAATCTTCACAGCCTCTTGTGGGCACCCCATTCTTCTAGTTCACAAATTGCCAAGTTCTTTGACAGAGCCCAGTCTCTGCCATCTCACTTGGAGTCCAGGAGAGTAAAGAATCCAGAAAGGGTAAGGCAATTCCCTGAGAAAATCCTCCAACTCTACTCTGAGAAAGGATTTTCAAATATCTGCTTGGTTTCTAAATATCCTTCTCCTGGTAGGAACTCACAGCCACATGAATGTGAGGGGGAGTGGGCGTATTTATGCCCAACTCAGAACAGTTTGTACTTGTTCCTATTTGCCAACTTGAATTCACTTGTTCTTGATACACTGCAAGTTAATTAATTTTGGAGTTCTTTCTCCAGGGCTCCTTCC
>NW_025389143.1:0-6511 GCF_016433145.1 Gracilinanus agilis | reverse complement strand
ATATATATATATATATATACTACTTTATTTACTGATTTCATGAACCCCCATGGATTTGACTATCATTCAATAAAGATGTTTCTTGGATTTATTTAACCTGCTCTAACCTCTTTCCTGATCTCCAGTCTTACCCCACTGCCTAGTCATCATCTCAAACTGGATGTCCTAGAAACTAATCATAAAGGGAGCCAGCAACCAATGTTTGATACAGGGGAGATAGAGAGTCTATATGGGGAGACTCTCTTCTAGCTCTCCCCTCACAGCAAATATACACTGGGAGACTTTGAGAGGGTGTCACCCCAAAACTGGGTGACCTGGATGATCGTGCTTCCCCACAGGAGTTGGGGGCAAGGCTTCCCTATAAGATGAGGTATGTGGTACCCCAATTCTATTCTGAATGAGGGCAGGGTTCACACAAGCCTCCCCCGAGGTTAGTCAACTCCACAGTGGGTGGTCTGGCTCCAAGATGGAGGCAGCCAGACCAAGCTGTGGCTCCCCTCTCCCTTGTTGTCTCTCAGGCACTCTGGAATGCTACCTTACTAATGAATGGCTTTTATTATTTGAAATTCAGGAGTTAGGGAAAGGGGTGAAGGGCAGAGGGATTTTGGGGTGCCCTCTTCTCTATTTCTATGGGGTCCATCACTTGGGTGGGAACCTCTGGGGTCCCCACTCCCAAACTTCTTCCCTTGCCCCTACTCCTTCTGTTTCTTTTATATGTCCTATTTCTATCCTTTTCTATAATTTTAAGTTAGACCGGAAAGGTTCTCTCAGCAAGGTTGGGTTATGGGTGAAGGAGACTAAAAGGTTGCTCCCAAAATGGAGTCCAAAAACTTAGCTAACTCTATGGTTGAAGTCTTGATGGGAGAGATGTGCTGGAATGTTTTTGATCAGGGAATCAGGGTTCAGTTTCCAAAAGAAAGATCCTCAGGAAGCCCTCAGGACTGGATCTGAGCTGGGATGTCCACCTCCTCGCTCCTCACAGTCCTCCGCCAGAATACCTCTCCTCCTCCTTCCTCCAGAGCATTCCCCAGAATTCTCTCTGGTCTCAACTGCCAGTAACTGTCACCAACTGTCATCCATTCCTTCTCTGGGTCCTTTTGTCCCATCCCTCTTGCATAAATCCCATCCTTACAAGACAAATTCAACATGTCCAAAATTAAACTCATTGTCTTTCTTCCCAAATCCTTCCTCCCATCCTTCCAAGTTTCTCTATTACTACTGAGAATACCATCATTCTCAGAGTCACACAGGATTGCAATGGAGATGTCATCCTCAACCCTTCACCCTTTCCCCACTCCCCCATATCCAATCTATAATTGGAAAATTCTCTCAATTTTATCATATAACATCTCTCCCAAAAGTTTCCTTCTATTCTCTGACACTGCCACCACCCTAGTGCAAACCTCATCACCTCATACTTGGTCTTATGATAATAGACATCTGGTTGATCTCCCTGTCACTTCTCTCTGAATTCAAGTCCATCTTCCATTCAGCTACCAAATTAATCTTCCTAAGCAGATGTTTTAAAACAAAATTACCAATTAAAAATAAAGATTTCCTGGTTTGATCATGTCACATTTCTCCTCCCACCCCAATTAACTCCCTATCACTTCCATATCGAATACGAAAGCTTCTTGTTTGGCATTCAAAGCCATGCATAACTCCCACCACCACTGTCCCAGTCTTCTTTTTTTCTTTAAAATATTTTTCCAGATTTAGACTTTAAGATGGCATCAGAGTAAAAAGCAGCTGCTCAACCTCTCCTAACCAAAACATATAGGACTCCTCAAGAAGACATAAAAACAAATGCAGAGGAACGAAGGGACCCCACAACAGGGTGCAGCATTGGAGGTATATGGAATCGGGGCATTTCCATGCTATAAAGGGGTGAAACAGCTCTCACTAAAACGCAAGCTGAGCAACCCCTCCCCCACCCCATACCACCTACAGTGCCAAAGCCAAGGCACAAGAGTTAGAGCAAGTTTGGGGCACACATTAAATCCTTGGCAGCTACCTGGGGTCACTAGGGCCTGCTTCTGAGAGCAGCAAGACTTAAGACCCCAAGAGGCTAAAGAACACACCAACTTTGAACACAGACCCTGAGCTCAGGCACGAATATAGGCACAGATGCAAGTGCAGACACGAATCCTGAGCTCAGACACGAATCCTTAGCACAGGCAAGGACTCGGATCCTGAGTGCAGGCATGGACCTGGAGTGGGGACCCAGTGCAGAGGGGTGCACAACTGTGGAAGCAGTGCCCTGAGACTATTAAAGGAGCTTCGGGCAGAGGAACAAGCAAGGGGACCACCAGGAGGCTTGACCCTGAGAACAAATAGACCTGAGACCTCAGAAGCCTAAAGAGAGCAGACAGACCCTGAGTGTGAGGATAAACCTGAGAGGGCGCAGGGCTAACAATGGCAAGCCAGAGACAAGAACCCCAAAAGAGAAAGATTATCAAGAAATCTGTAGGGGGCAGCTGGGTAGCTCAGTGGATTGAGAGCCAGGCCTAGAGACGGGAGGTCCTAGGTTCAAATCCGGCCTCAGACACTTCCCAGCTGTGTGACCCTGGGCAAGTCACTTGACCCCCACTGCCTATTGAAAACACTGAAAAGTATAGGAATAGAAGGACCTTTCCTAAAAATAATAGACAGTATATACCTAAAACCATCAACAAACATCATATGCAATGGGGATATATTAGAAACCTTCCCAGTAAGATCAGGAGTGAAACAAGGATGCCCATTATCACCTCTATTATTCAACATAGTACTAGAAACACTAGCAGTAGCAGTTAGAGAAGAAAAAGAAATTGAAGGTATCAAAATAGGCAAGGAGGAGACTAAGCTATCACTCTTTGCAGATGATATGATGGTATAATTAAAAAATCAGAGAAAATCAACTAATAAGCTTGTAGAAATAATCAACAACTTTAGCAAAGTTGAAGGATACAAAATAAATACACATAAATCATCAGCATTTCTATATATTTCCAACACATTAGAGCAGCAAGAGGTAGAAAGAGAAACATCATTTAAAATCGCCATAGACAATATAAAATACTTAGGAATCTATCTACCAAAACAAACACAGCAATTATACAAAAACAACTACAAAACACTTTCCAAACAATTAAAACTAGATCTAAACAATTGGAAAAACATTGATTTTGCTCATGGGTAGGACAAGCTAACATAATAAAAATGACCATTCTACCCAAATTACCTATTTAGTGCCATACCTATCAAAACTACCAAAAAACTTTTTTACTGAATTAGGAAAAAACTATAACAAAGTTCATCTGGAATAACAAAAGATCAAGAATATCAAGGGAAATAATGAAAAAAAATGTGAAGGAAGGGGGCCTAGCAGTACCAGATATTAAACTATATTATAAAGCAGCAGTCATCAAAACAATATGGTACTGGCTAAGAGACAGAAGGGAGGATCAGCGGAATAGACTTGGGGTAAGTGACATCAGCAAGACAGTGTATGATAAACCCAAAGAGCCCAACTTTTGGGACAAAAATTCACTATTTGACAAAAACTGTTGGGAAATTTGGAAAACAATATGAGAGAGATTAGGTTTAGATCAACATCTCACACCCTACACCAAGATAAATTCAGAATGGGTGAATGACTTGAATATAAAGAGGGAAACTTTAAATAAGTTAAGTGAACATAGAATAGTTTACTTGTCAGATCTCTGGGAAAGGAAAGATTTTAAAACCAAGCAAGAGTTAGAGAAAATTACAAAATGTAAAATAAATGATTTTGATTATATTAAGCTAAAAAGCTTTTGTACAAACAAAAACAATGTAGTCAAAATCAGAAGGGAAACAACAATTTGGGAAAAAATCTTTGTAACAAAAAACTCTGACAAGGGTCTAATTACTCATATATACAAGGAGTTAAGCCAATTGTATAAAAAATCAAGCCATTCCCCAATTGAAAAATGGGCAAGAGACATGAATAGGCAATTTTCAGATGAAGAAATCAAACCTATCAATAAGCACATGAGAAAGTGTTCTAAATCTCTAATAATTAGAGATATGCAAATCAAAACTACTCAGAGCTATCACCTCACACCTAGCAGATTGGCTAAAATAAAAGAAGGGAAGAGTAATGAATGCTGGAGGGGATGTGGCAAAACTGGGACATTAATGCATTGCTGGTGGAGTTGTGAACTGATCCAACCATTGTGGCTGGCAATTTAGAACTATGCTCAAAGGGCTATAAAAGAATGCCTGCCCTTTGATCCAGCCATACCATTGTTGGGTTTGTACCCCAAAGAGATCATAGATAAACAGACTTGTATGAAAATATTTATAGCTGCGCTTTTTTGGTGGCAAAAAACTGGAAAAGGAGGGTATGCCCTTCAATTGGGGAATTGCTGAACAAATTGTGGTATATGCTGGTGATGGAATAGTATTGTGCTCAAAGGAATAATAAACTGGAGGAATTCCATGTGAACTGGAAAGACCTCCAGGAATTGATGCAGAGCGAAAGGAGCAGAGCCAGAAGAACATTGTACACAGAGACCAAAACACTGTGATAAAATTGAATGTAATGGACTTCTGCACTAGCAGCAATGCACTGACCCAGGACAATTCTGAGGGACTTATGGAAAAGAACGTTACCCACATTCAGAGGAAGAACTACAGGAGTGGAAAAGGAAGAAAAATAACTGCTTGAACACATGGGTTGAGGTGGACATGATTGAGGATGTAGACTCGAAACTACCACACCAATGCAACTATCAACAATTTGGAAATAGGTCTTGATCAATGACACATGTTAAAACCAGTGGAAATACGCATCAGCCAATGGGGGGGGGAGGGAGCTTGGGGGGTGAAGGGGAAAGTAAGAGCATGAATTATGTAACCATGTTAACTTTTCTAAAAAATAAATATTAATAAATGTTTAAAAATATTTTTCCATATTTACTCGATTCATTTCCTTTCTCTCCCCATTCCCAGAGATTACAAGTAAATCCATTTCTCCTAGTCTTCTTACAGTTTATACTCCTTTCTTCCTACTAGTCACACCCTCTGTCATCTAGTGTTCCTGGCCTTTCCTGGAAAATGATATTTCATCTCTATCCCTGTGTACAGAATGTTCTTACTCTTTGTCTCCACCTCCTGGCTTCCCTGGACTCTTTCAAGTCATAGCTCATGTCTCACCTCCAGGAATCATTTCTCAATCTTCCTAATTCTAGTGCTTTCCATATATTGATTATTTCCAATTTAGTTATCTTACCCATTATACTCTGAGCTCCTGGAGATCAGGAATTATCCTTTGCATTTTTTTGGTATCCCTAGCACTTAGCAGAGTGTTTGGGACTTAATAAATATTTATTGTCTAATGATGGTGGTGGAAAACAGAAAATACACAACTAGTTATATTCAAGATACACGTAGAGTAAAAAGAAGATTAGAGAGGAAGGGATTAGGGAGTAAAGAGGGAAAACTGGAGAATTTCTCCTGAAGAAGTTTCCATTAAGTGGAATCTAACTCTCTGATCCTGTTAAAAACCTGTTGCTATTCATCTTTAGTAACACAGGGTATTTTCTATTAATGACATCATCATTCAATTGATCTAGTCTCCCACTTTTAAAACCTTGGTGCTAATTTTTCTTATTCTGTATCCCTTTTACCTAATTAGGTATCAACTAATGTTGGTTATGTCTCCATAGCAGGTCTTATGCCTCTCCTTTAAATGTATATTTTCATTGTTGCCATCTTAATTCAGGCCCTTACTACTACTTTACCTGTTCTGTTTAAATAAAAGTCTTTACTCTCAAGTCTTCTAATCCTTCTATCACAACTCACTCTCATCTCTGTTTCCATTATTCTCCATGTTTGGAATGCTGTTTGCATTCAACTGCTAAACCGAACCCAAGGTTTCACATCTAACTCAAACATTACCTTCTCTATGAGTTCTTTCCTTTTCTTGTTGATAATGAACTTTCTTCTGTTGGATCTCACATTATACATCTATTTTATGCAGTTTTGTGCATTTCATATACTAACTTTATAAGTACCATATCCCTCTATTAAACAAGAAGTAACATGAAGGAAAGAACCTTGTATTACATACATTTTTTATCTCCCATTGCTTTCACATTTCACATTGCAATCACATTGCTTTCTTTGTCCATAGTAAATGGTATTGAGGTGAAATTTTTTCTTAAAACATTTTATAAATATGAAAAATAATTATGACTGAAATAATAATATATATTAGTATTTTAATTAAAGCCATGCTGATAGATAAAGTCATTAGACCACTGGCTTGTAAGAATTCAAAATTCGCCGCCCTCGCCATTATTGTCTCCTGTCTCCTCCCGAGTCTGCTGGCCAAGAGGCCACTCCCTCCTAACCCAGGAGATTTAAACTCTTCTCTGTGTAGAGACGTAGGCCTCCCCACGCCCAAAGAACTGGAACTGGAAACCCGTTAGACCACGGGAAATGTAGTTTGATAATTTCCCCGTGTCCAGAAAATACATACATA
>NW_025389142.1:0-8744 GCF_016433145.1 Gracilinanus agilis | reverse complement strand
CCTTCCTTCCTTCCTTCCTTCCTTCCTTCCTGCCTTCCTGCCTTCCTGCCTTCCTGCCTTCCTGCCTTCCTGCCTTCCTGCCTTCCTGCCTTTCTTTCTTTCTGCCTTTCTTTCTTAACCTTATTTTTTCTTTCTTAACCTTATTCGCTTCAGTTTCCTCATCTGTTAAATGTAAAATGTTGGAGAAGGAAACAGCAAACCGCTCCATCAGCTTTGCTAAGAAACCCCAAATGGAGTCACAAAGAGTTAGATACAACTGAAACACCTCAACAACAACAACAACAACAACAACAACAACAAATATCTAAAACACCATATTTGGGAATAAAGTCACAAAGACAGTGCCCAAAACGGTACTCACCTTTAAGGAGATTATATTCCATTCAGAATATATAACATATTAAAAAATGAATCTTAAGGACATGGGCTCCTGTACAAATAATGTGTTCCCATGACACCAAGGGATGTTATATATACTGTAGTTGGTTGGTGATTGATTCTCAGCTTATGGTTCAAAATTAAAGTCATCTACACTTGAAATCTTGTGAATGAGTGAAAATATAAAGTAGAAAAGAGTTAGAAGGGAGAACTTTGGGAAATGTCCCCCTTATGGAGGATGGTAAAGGAACAAAAACAAGTAAAGGAGGAAGAAATTAAACAGGTAAATTTGTAGGAAGAGAACCAAGATAGAGTTATGGCTACAAATATGGAAAGAGAGATTAGTTCTGAAGAGAGTTGGTCAACAGTGTTAGATACTTTCATCCCGAAGGTTTCAAGTATAATATATTTATATTACTCTATTTTTTCAGACACATGAAATTTTTTTAACACAAATAAGGTCTTTTAAAATCTCAATATCTCTATTTGTAAAATAGGGATGGTAAACATTGCCTGCTCTCCATAAATCATTGAAATACTTTACATTGAGTGATTTTAAATTTCCTGGTTAAAAGCAATATGAATCATAAATATCACTAGTTGCTATCATAATTGTAATTTACTATAATAATTCTTTGTGGATACACGGCTCTTTTAAAATCTTCTGCAGGATTAATGTTTTCTTTCCTATCTTGTGCTATGGAGGAAGCTACTTTCTTTTTTCATCATTGGGCAAAAAAGCAAACTGTTATGTAGAAAATAATATTTGACCCCATATCCCACAGGGTGATTTGAAGATTACTGCAAATACCTTGGACATATTTAGTTGTATAACAACAACAAAAAGTCCCCTGGTTCATATTATTATAGTCATTTGTTTAGCTATACTGTTAGGCCTCTAAAGACAAACTCTGACAAAATAAATTGGCATTGACACATTTGAAGCATTAGCTTGCACTAAAAGCATTCTTTTTTTCCTACCACTAGTAATAACATTCCCATTGAGAAATCTCCACAAATGGAATGGGAAGAAAAATGGTGTGGGAGTCCACCAGCATTCGCAAGTTAAAGGCAATTCCAAGAAAAACTGATCATTCTTGATTTTTGTTTTATTAATAGTTATTTACAATTTAGTACCTTAAAATCACATCTATTGATATTGATAAGATTTAAGATGTTTACGATATTAAATACAATAATCAACTATGTCCTCTTGGGAGATTCTGAGGTTCTATATGTCTCTTCTGCAGAGGAGTATTTTTTCACTATATTAATATAACAAATAAAACTGAGATTGAGCACCCCTACTTGTACTGACAAAATCATTTTACCCCTTGACTTGAAGGATTTAATGTTAGATTATCCATCATTCATAAAATGAGCAGCAAATGCTAAATTTGAAAGTGTATTAAAATTTAGTTAATTTCATGGAACCATAAACTTCTAAAATATAGATCAGGGTAATAGCTTCTGAAATGATTAAGCATAATCATTTAATAAAAATAGGAAGGATTTCAGTTTGGGGAAGTATTTAATGAATGTATAATTCATCAATGTTGCTTTGTGCTTTTTTGACACATTTTCCAAAACTTGTATAAATATAAATTTTAAATTGGGAAAATATGCTTTAAAATGAGTACCTCCATTTGCCTTGCATATAACTTGCTTAAGGTCAAGAGAGCCTAAGTTTTGTAACTGCTAGATTGATTCAGATATTAATTATTACTTTTTATTAAGTAATTCTTTTTTTAAAAATTTAACATGAGGAGGCAGTTGGGTGGCTCAGTGGATTGAGAGCCAGGCCTAGAGATGGGAGGTCCTACGTTCAATGGCCTCAGACACTTCCCAGCTGTGTGACTCTGGGCAAGTCATTTGACCCCCATTGCCTACCCTTACCCCTCTTCTACCTTGGAGCCAATATACAGTATTGTCTTCAAGACAGAAGGTAAGGGTTTAAAAAAAGTAACATGAATCATTTAAATTTATTGGCTTATCACATCCCAAAGCCTAATACTTAAGTAAGTTTGTGATGTACCATTTCTGGTAACTATTTGAAGTTTTTAGCTATTCTAAGAGCAGAGCATTCAGGTCAAACCATATTAAGTTTATTATTAGATGATGCTATTTTTGTCATATAGTCATTCTAATAAAAGAGCTATGGGAAATTGAAAGATAATTTTAAGATATTACTTCTTATTTGTTAAACATTATTGTTGATGATCTTTTACAGCTATTTGAATCACAGAAAAGGACACCGAAATGCCACCAGCAGCAAGTGGTCCACCTCAGTATCCACCCCCAGATGGAGGATGGGGCTGGGTTGTGGTCCTTGGAGCTTTCATTTCCATTGGATTTTCCTATGCTTTTCCCAAAGCCATCACAGTATTCTTCAAGGAAATTCAGGAGATATTCCACACTACCTACAGTGAGATAGCATGGATATCATCAATTATGCTTGCTGTTATGTATGCAGGAGGTAAGGCTCTTTGGAACAAATATCCTTCTTGTTCAAGAAGTAATCTCTGTGCCACACTGGATGCCTTGTAACATATAATTATCTTAAAAGAATTAGTTGTGATTTTGTGCTCTCTTAAGCCAAATTTATTTGATTGGAATTAAATGTTATTAGGGCTGCTACATGATACAGTGGATGGAGCACTGAGCCTGAAATCAGAAAGACCAGAGTTCAGATCTAACCTCAGGCACTTACTAGCTATGTGACCCTGGGCAAATCATTTAGCCCATGCATGCATAAAACAAAAAGGGAATGACAAACCACTTCAGTATCTTTGCCAAGAAAATCTCATGGACAGTCCACAAGGTCACAAAGTGTTGGAAAGGACTGAATTACCAAACAACAACAAAATGATATTAACTGTTCAATCTCAGTGTTTTTTAACAAGTAGCTAGTTTGGAAAATAGTTTTTGGGAAAAAAAAACACAAAAAAAGTCAACACAAGCAAAATTTTAAAAAAGACTTCATAGATCATGGTATCATGGTCAACTTACCAGGCATAAAACCTTCTTTGCTCTGAATAATAAAATTGGAGTTTTAATCTTTCCTGCTGGGCCCCATACTCATGCACAAAATGAATACATTATGTGATATAGATGTTTGTATATGTGTGAATACATACCAGTGAGCATATTGAAAGAGCAAAACAAAAAAAACTATAAAGGGCACTTATAATTAGTCTATTTTTACATTGGTTTCTCTTAACCACCATGATTCCATGGAATCAAAATGCCTTAAAAATGTAAAATGATAAATATACACATACCCCCAATCAATTAAATGAGTGTATTTTTCCTATGTAATATCAAACATCTGAATATTTGTAATGGTTCAAGTGACAACTGACTTATTAATGTTTTTATTTGGGTGTATTGAAGTATATAAATTATTTTAAATAGACACATAAAATTATACCATTTTAGAATTAGAACTAGAGTTCATCCATACTAATAATAAAGTTAGCTAGGTGGCTCAGTGGATAGAGTGTTAGGATTAGGAAGATTTCTCTTCCTGAGTTCAAATCCAGCCTCAGACACTTAATGATTATGTAACCATAACCCTTTTGGCCTCAATTTCCTCATCTGTAAAATGAGCTGGAGAAGGAAATGGCATACCTCTTTGTATCTTTTCCAAGAAGACTCCAAATAGGGACACAAAGAGTCAGTACTGAAAATGACTAAAAAACAAATACTAACAATGATATTTATATAGCACTTACTATGTACCAGGCACAATGCTAAGCACTTTATATTTATTATCTCATTTGATCCTCACAACAACCACAGGAGGTAGATGCTATTTGCCAATTTTACAGATTAGGAAACTGAAGCAAACAAAGGTAAGTAACTTCCCTGGATCACACAGCTCATCAGTATCTGAGGCTGAATTTGAACTCAGCTCTTCCTGACTCTAATTCCAGCACTGTATCACCTAGCTGTCCCCTTCTGGGACATATACCACAGAATAGAAATTAAAAATGAATTTCTGAAATATAGATGAGTATCTAGTGGCAAAGCTGGTGTGTAGACCCAGATTTTCAAATCTCATTACATTATGTAGTTCTTTTTCTCATAGTCTTTTGTCTTAAGTCACACTAAAGTTATTCTTGAAATACAGATGCTTCTTCTTTGTGTTCTGTGTGTGTTTGTGTGTGTGTTTGCATGCTAACAAGCTAAAACTGACCAAATGCAATAATATTACTTTTTATTTGGGAAATAAGACTTTTTCCCCTCTATCTCTCTACAGATCTTAAAAATTTGCTTTTTTTTTTTAAAGACTAGAGTCAGTCAACCAACACTTATTAAACATCACTACATTCAAGGTACCCTGTGCAGCACTATAATGCTGGAGATAAAATGAATGGCAAAGCCATATCTCTGCTATAAAGAAGCTCACATTCTAATGAGGGATATCCATGTAAGTAACTAGGTACATACAAGATATAAAACAAATAAAATATATGCAAAATGGCGGTAGCCTCAGAGAGGGATGACACTAGCAGCTGGGGCCTGAGAAATGCTTCTGACAAAAGCTGAGATTGAAGAAGAGTTTTGAATGAAGCCAGAACAAGTGAGAGGTGGAGGTGAAGGGAAAGAGAATTCTAGGCATGGAAGATCAATAATGGAAAGGTTGGGAGATGGGGAAGACAGAGTATTGTCAGTACAGATCACTAAGTACAGCAATCTAGGTGGAACATAAGGTGTGTGGAAGGGACTGAAATGTAAGAAGCGTGAAAGGTAGTAAGGGGTCAGGTTAAGAAGAGCTTACAATGCCAAGTAGAGAACTCTCCCTGCAGTTCATACAGTGCTGCTGCAGCAAAACTATTCATTGCCATCAAGGACTCAAGCTTCAAACACAGCCCCACTCAAATACTTTACGATAGTATAGAGGGGAGTTTGAGTCTTCAAAACACTATATCACCCATGGAAAATAAGCTCTAGAAGACCCTATTAAAACTCAAAAGTCTTGGAAGATGACCTAGCATTGTGTCCTGTTTCTGTCATCTAAAGAATTAAACCTAAGTTTAGTGAAATTCATCAAGTGCTTTTTATTAAGGGATTAGTAGAGTCATAGAGGATGAAGAGTAATTAATGAAGACATTCATGCCTTGGCTGTCCTCCCTGCTCTTGCTCTCTACCTCTGATTCTTAGTTTCCTGAGATTCCTTCAAGACAGTTCAAATCTTATCTTCTTCAAGAGTCTTTTATGATTTCCCATGCCCCATGCAGAAGTGCCTTCTGGCTTGAGACACCCTTCCATCTACTCTCTCTATCTTGTATTACCTAGTTATTTACATTTGGTTTCTCCCAACCACCCAAACACACACCAGGTTAGACTGTGACCTCCTTGAGTGACTCCCTTTTGTCTTTTTTTGTGTCCCTAGAATTTAATACAGTGCTTGGTACATAATACATGCTTCTTATATGCTTGCTCATTGGCTTTGCATGTTAAGTTCTTTGCAAATCTTACAGGACTGTATAAATGTTAGGAATAATTAATTAGGCCAAAACATCCACCACCATCCTTCATGTAAAAGGGATATTGTTACCATCTTACAATGATGAGTCTCCACCATTAGAAAGGCTAGGCTGATTATGCAATATGTGAATTTCATGCATATAAAACTTAACTCTACTTATTAAAGTTCTGCTGATATTTGCTAAATTAGTAAATTTAGTAAATCTAGTAAAATATTTACTAGATATAGTATATTTAATTTTCATAATCCTTGACACAATTTTTCAACATCAGAGGCCTTGATCTCAAGACCTCCAAAAATATGGTAGTATAGAACAATATAGTCTTTTTATGCTTACCCAAAATTTTTAGTGAAAAAAAGGATTAAACTCTCCTGGGGCTAGATGTTTATGGGTTTTTAAGTTTTTAATATTTAATTTATTTTTCCAATCTGAATGTTGGTATGATTTTTAATATTTGTTTTCTGACATTTTTGAACTCCAGGTTCACTCCACCCTCCCAAACTTTCCCCCTCCCCAAGAAGGCAGCAAATTTTATATATAAATATATATTCCGTATTCATCCCAAACTTTCCCCCTCTAAGAAGGCTACAAATTATACATATATATATATTCTCATGTTCATTATATTGCAAAAAAAGAAACATATTGCGTAATACTAGAGAAAAATTTCATAGAGAAAATAAAGTTATTTAGCAGGCTTTTAATCTGGTAGAAATACTCCTCTATAGTATCACACTGTGATAAGCCCATAAAAGACAATAAGTATCATTTGAATCACTTACTTCTAGTCTTTTCCATGTTGGCACAGAGAATTCAATATGAAGACTTTAAGTGTGTCGCCGTGGTCTGATTTTGGAGATCTAGAATCATGGGGTGGTAATAGAGTTATTTGTAATGTTTGTAAATTTGAGATTTCTAGTAAAGGTTTATTAGAAATTAGATTAATTCTGTTTTACTGCAGCTAATCTGTCATTACTGAAGAATGGCCTCCAACACTTGGTATATCACTAAATAACTCCCAACCCAACTATTAAACAAAGAACAGAGTTTTCTTCTTGCTATATGGTTTTCTCAACTGAACTACTGAGTATTCTGCCTACTGAGATATTGAGGTTTAATGTTTTAGCTACAATAGATGGTTCTGTTCTAAAGATTCAAAGTAGCTTTCTGATTATTGAAATCTAGCAAAACTTGAATAGGATGTAGCTTTCATGTGGCTTTGGACAGAGCACCAGTCAAAGAATTTTCCCTGAAACATAATAACTATATTCAGCGAAAAGCTCATCATATCATGCCCAGCCTAATATGTAGACGTTAGATCCGTTACCCAGTGCTGGTATTGTATCTCTGATACTCTACTGTAATGGCTTCAGATGGTTTTACTGATGCAGGATGAAATAGAGCAATGACTCTGAATGAAGCACATTTTGACTGATTGCAGAACGAATACTTTATTCTCTTACTGATAGCTAAACTTTCATACTTCTGAAGCTGAAATAAGCCCAAAGCCCACAAAGGTGAGAAGGCAGGGAGTTCTCTGAAGGGTAATGAGTGTATCTAACCAGTATCTGAAGCCCTCTCTTCATCATAATGCTAATTAAGTTAACCTGAAGAACATCTAAGATCTGATATGCTCATTAGGGCTTAGCATTCCACTTATTAATCACTATGGTGGGGTCACTGGGTAAGATGGAGGAGATGCAGAGTCCTGGCCTCTGCTTAGAGCAGTATTGCCCCTCGCTGTAATTAGCTGGCATCTGTGTTTCCATAGCAAGGTATCACCCTCTGCTGTATGAATAAAAATGTAACTAATAAAACCCCCTTGTAAGGGCAGAAAAGAATGCAAATGATGTTTATCGCTTACTTCATACTTAGGATAACGCTATGAAATTATAGCAGACCATCTGGCAATCCATATGGTCTCCTGGAGTTCTGGATAATTTCAGCAAATAGGTCAAGCACGGTGATCACCCCATTAATAAAGCACTAAGCAGACAGGGGACATTCAGAGCCGATTTCAACTTTTTGTGTTTGATTTGGGTGAATAGAAAATACTTTTGTCAACAGTAAGTGCAAGCAATTCTCTTTGGCGTTAATATTTGTTGTTCGTTTATGGAACCGACTCCTCTGGAAATGGTCTACTGTGTAATTATTGAGGCCAGGCATCAGGCTGCCAGTGGCACTGTGAGTTCCTCATGTTGTTTAGCTGGATCTCTGTTCTGACTTGGAACAATCAGCCTCTCTGGAGATGAGAGGTAGCTTAGTCTCCATGGTAACCCATTCTTCTGCCTTTCTTGAGTAGCGCCTGCCAATTGTGCTAAATTAAGGGAGATGGTTCTGTGATGGGCTCTTCCACCCAGGGGACTGAGCATGAGACCACCTAACTTATTTTCCTGAAGGCCAAGAAATAGGATATTATAGGTATTGGAGGTCAGTGTAAAAAAAGTGCATGCTTTAGTTTTAATTGGATGTATTACTTTCCTTTCATGATGTGGCTTTAAGCTCTATATGTTCAGAAGGAGTCACGGCTTAAATATCTTGCATAATGTTGCCTTCATCAAAAAAGAAAATAAGCCAATCCTATATGACTCTTAAATAAATCTCAGGTACTTCTTATGTTAAATAATTAAGTAGGCTTTTATAAAGCTATATATGAGTCTTTAACATACATATATGTGTCTATGCATGTTCAAGTGTGTTTTGGGGTATATATCAACTTGATTCTGTTCTTACTAGCATTTTCAGACACATTGCATAACATACATATATAATATTTCAGTGGTCAGTTTTAATCTACTAAAATTAAGATTAAAAATCTCACCATACTCTCTCTCTCTCTCTCTCTCTATATATATATATATATATATATAT
>NW_025389141.1:0-6855 GCF_016433145.1 Gracilinanus agilis | reverse complement strand
GGAGAAGGAGAAGGAGAAGAAGGACGAGGAGGACGAGGAGGAGGAAGAAAGAAGAAAGAAGAATTCACAGCTTTAGTGGATAGAGAGCTAGGCCTGAAGTCAAGAGGACCTGGGCTCAAATCTGAATTCAGACACTTCCTAGCTGTGTGGCCCTGGACAAATCATTTTAACCTCCATTGCCTAGCTCTTCTCCATCCTTACTATCCATAGCATTGATAGTAAGACAGAAAGTAAAGTATTTATATTTTTAAGCTAATTTTTCTTTCTTTCTTTTTTTTTTTTTAAACCCTTGTACTTCGGTGTATTGTCTCATAGGTGGAAGATTGGTAAGGGTGGGCAATGGGGGTCAAGTGACTTGCCCAGGGTCACACAGCTGGGAAGTGGCTGAGGCCGGATTTGAACCTAGGACCTCCTGTCTCTAGGCCTGACTCCACTGAGCTACCCAGCTGCCCCTTTAAGCTAATTTTTAAGAAAAGAAGGTGAGTCGGTCCTTCATCCTTCACAATAGTTTCTCTTCTCACATCATTTCTCCAAATTTTTCCCTCTGGTCTCTACAAGGCCCATCCCATACAGCAAATAACATACATAAAGATAAAGAAAAAGGAAAGAAAAGAGCCAGCAAAATTGATCATTCCATCTAAAACATTTGAAGACATGTTCAGCCTGACACTTCTGCAGAGGAATGGCTAGGGGATGTTTTCCCTTTTCTTCCCTGCTGGCTCTTCCAAAGAACTTTCCAACAACAAGATGTCATTTCACATTCAGAATAATTCCCTCTGATGGTCTGGCTAGTGAGGCTGTCTGTGTATTCAGACTGGAAAGCAGACAATACATTTTCCATCTAAATACTGGAATCACGTTGGATTTCTCCCAGTTATAGCCCGAAGGCTCGGGAGAAGTCTCCAGACCTTTGCTTTGAGTGTACTATTTAGCCCCACTCCATAGCAAAGAGATAGGAATATATGCAAATGTCTGCTACTATCTGGGCATTTTGGCTTGAATCTGAATCTCCCTCTAATCAGACTAAGTGATGGGAGGACTGGGGCTGGAGTTGGGTAGGAAGCACTTCCTGTGCCCTGTCTGGTTAGAGGAAGACCAGAGGCAAGGCTTCTTGGGTGGGAGAGGGGAGGTTCTCATTCCTTTGATCCAACCATTCTGGAAGGCAATTTAGAATTATGCCCAAGGGGCTTTGAAAGACTGCCTGCCCTTTGATTCAGCCATGGTACTACTGGGTTTGTACCCCAAAGAGATAATAAGGTAAAAGACTTGCACAAAAATATTTATAGCCATGCTCTTTGTGGTGGCAAAAAATTGGAAAATGAGGGGATGCCCTTTGATTGGGGAATGGCTGAACAAACTGTGGTATCTGTTAGTGATGGAATACTATTGTGCTCAAAGGAATAATGAACTGGAGGAATTCCATGTGAACTGGAACAACCTCCAGGAACTGATGCAGAGTGAATGGAGCAGAACCAGGAGAACCAAATACACCCTGGTAAAATCTAATGTAATGGACTTCTGTACTAGCAGCAATGCAATGATCCAGGACAATTCTGAGGGACTTATGAGAAAGAATGCTATCCACATTCAGAGGAAGAACTGTGGGAGTAGAAACACCGAAGAAAGACAACTACTTGATCACATGGGTAGATGGGGATATGATTGGGGAGGTAGACTCTAAATGATCACCCTAATGCAAATATTAATAATATAGAAATAGATCTTCATCAATGAGTGGAATTGCTTGTCAGCTATGGGAGGGGGAAGGGAGGAGGGGAGGGAAAAAATATGAATCATGTAACCTTGGAAAAATATTCTAAATAAAATAAATTTTAAAAATAAATTTAAAAAAAGAGTTCTCCCTCCTCCTTATCACTGACTAAGGTAGAAAAGAGAGGAATGAATCAGAAAAAGAAAATCTCAGCATTGACCCTGGAGGGGATGGGAAGAGCTCTTTTATATCTACTAACTGGGAGGGAAACTCACTAGCTAGGTGACCTTGGGCAAATTACTTAATCTTGTTTGCCTCAGTTTCTTAAATGAAGTCAGCACTGAAATAACTGAACACAACTGGGAGAGAACAAATGGTTACAAGGACTAAAAAGACTGCTCTGGAAAACATTGATCTTACCCATAAGCCTTTTATTGTCTTAATCACACTGGAATAATTACACTTCTGTCGCCTTTAAGACATAAATTGGACTTCCCTTATAACAGCTCCATCAAGGAGATAGATAGCTCTAGCCCTTTTAGCCCTATTTTACAGATAAGGCAACTGGGCTCAGGACAGTATGTCTATGTAATATTGGCTTCAGATGTAACCAAGCTAGGTGACCCTGGGCAAGGCACTTAACCCTATTTTCCTCAGTTTCCTCATCTGAAAAATGAACTGGAGAAGGAAATGGCAAAAACCACCAGTATTTTTGCCAAGAAAATCACAAGTGGGGCATGAATAGTTGAATGCAACTGCACAACAACTTCCTGATTCCAATTCTAGCACTCTATATCTGCTGCACTACCTAATTGTTTCAAAAAATATTTGGCATGGGGGCAGCTAGGTAGTTCAGTGGATTAAGAGCCAGGCTTAGATATGGGAAATCCTTTGTTCAAACCTGGCCTCAGACACTTCCTAGCTGTGTGAATCTGGGCAAGTCACTTAGCCTCCAAAACCTAGCCCTTACTGCTCTTCTGCCTTGGAACCATAAGACAGTATTGATTTTAATATGTTAGGTAAGAGTTTAGGGGGGAAAAAAAGAATTTGGCATTATGTGAAAATAAGTCATTAATAGCTCATATCCTTTGACCTAGGGATGTTAGGAGATCAAAGACAGAACAAAAAGTCACATATATACCAACATTTTGATAGCAGCACTTTTTTTTGTTCTGTT
The DNA here is from genome assembly GCF_016433145.1 of Gracilinanus agilis. NCBI lineage: Eukaryota > Metazoa > Chordata > Mammalia > Didelphimorphia > Didelphidae > Gracilinanus > Gracilinanus agilis. Next base: position 3,967 of record NW_025389141.1, on the reverse strand, counting down.
TTGTTTTCTGACTTACACATGTATTATCACACAAAACATATTTCCATACTGTTGATTTTTGTAAGTGAATAAATATATTCACCAAAATATACACGCTGATAAACAGGTGAAAAATCATTCTCTGTCATCTGCATTCTGACTCCCATAGTTCTTTCCTTGGAGGTGGACGGCATTCTTTGTCATCAGTCCTTCAGGATTGTCCTGGATCATTGTATTGCTGAGAGTAGCCAAGTCTTTCACATCGGATCTGTCCACAATATTGCTGTTATTGTGCGCAATGTTCTTTTGGTTCTACTTATTTCTCTCCTCATCAGTTCATTTGGATCTTTCCAGTTCTTTCTGAAATCATCCTGCTTCTCATTTCTCATTCCATCACCATCATATTCCACAATTTGTTCAGCCATTCCCCCATTGATGGACATCCCCTCGATTTCTAATTCTTTGCCACCACATACAGAGCAGCCTAGCAGCACTTTTTGTGATAGCAAACAAGCAAATATAAACGAAGTGGGTGCCTGTTGATTGGGGAATTATTAAGCATATGGAAATGCTTGAAATGTGGCGTATGAATGTAATGGAATGTTGACCTGTCATAAGAAGTGACAGATATGAGCAACAGGAGAAGTCTTGAATGAACCCATGCAAAGAGAAACAGGGTGAGGCCAGGGAGCAACATACGGGATGACTCTGAGACAGCAAACAAGACGAACTTCTAGCAACTGTAATTACTGATCATTCTGTCAAGAAGCACCAGAGCAAGGAACTCTGCTAACACTGGAGATACAAAGAAAAGGCAAATAATAACAACAATAATAATCCAGCCCAGCCCTCAAGGAGCCCACATTCAAATGAGCCATTCGAGGCCCTCTCGAGGTGGAGGTTGGGAAATATCCAGGTTAGTGGAGATGAAGGTCAAGGCTTAAAAGAATCGAGGGTGGGACCAATGACTGGAAGGAAATGAAGATTGACCCCTGGCTATGGCCTGGGAAAACTGGGATGGATCAAAGGAGCCCAGGCCCAGGGATAGTTAAACAATTGTGACTAAGAGGGAGAAGTATGAGGGAGGTGGGAGGATGGGAGATCACTAAAGAACATTTAATGATTTAGAAACTTAGAGGCAAAACACTTTCAGGTCATGCTGAAGAATAGGAGGTGACCTACCTTATGGAGATTGAGGATTTAAGTGGGTTGGAGATGACCAGAATTTAGACAGTCCAGAATGAGGGACTTTATAAGAGATTTTCAATCAGAAGGCATTCTTAGGGATCACTTCATCTCACCCTTTCTCATTTTATAAATGAGGAAGGTAAGTTTTTAAAAAGGTTTTCAAAGGGTTAAAGTTATCAGTTTTATAGAAACGGAGGGCATTAATTAGTACATAAGGAGCCTGGTGGGTACCTATCAACTAAAATTTTTTCTTTTTAAACCCTTCTTTCCATCTTAGAATCAATACCGTATTTTAGTTACCAGGCAGAAGAACAGTAAGGACTAGACAATGGGGGTTAAGTGACTTGCCCAGGGTCACACAGCTAGGACATGTCTGAGGCCAGATTAAACCCAGGACTGCCCATCTCCAGGCTTGGCTCTCAATCCACTGAGCCATTTAGCTGCCCCTCCCTTAATTTTTTTTAAAGTAGTGTTATCCCTGTGAAATTGCTTGTCAACTTGGAGAGGAGGGAAAGAAGAGGGGAGGGAGACAACAAGAATCTTGTAACCATGGGCAAAAATTTTAAAATTCAATTAAATTTTAAAATATATTATATAATATATTGACATTTTTCTGAAAAAAAAATGTAGTGTTATTTATGTTTTATTGTATCTTATTTATTGTGTTAAATATTTCTCAATTTTTAAAAAATCAGGTTCATACTGAACTTGGGAGTTTATGAGTATTGCAGGCCCCAGGCAGCCTGGTGTTTGATACTGAGAGTCCCATAGAAAATATCAAAACTGGGATTTGAATCCAAGTCTTTCAGTTCCCAGGCCCAATCTTTTTCTCTATACCGCAGGTATCTGATTCTAGACAATTTAAAATGATCCAGTAATCGATTGGAGGCAATTAGGGTTGCCCACGAGCTTTCTCACTGACTTCCTGCACTCCACTGGCAGAGTGGACAGAATTGACTGTCTCGGTGTCACCCTTGAGATCTCGAGGTCTGTTTTAGTACCTAGAGGGAGAGCCAAAAGGTGCTCAAGGGAAGAGGACTATGACAAGACAGCCAGAGGTCAGTAAATCTCTCTAGAAGGGCCTGGGGCCACTGGCATGCTGGGCAAAATCTTTTTGGGCTTGACTCCAAGTCCTAAGGCTCTTTACCATCCTTTGCCATTGTTTAGGGGAGGGAGGAGAAAGGGACAGGATTAAAAAGAGAAGGGAATGGGGCAGCTAGATGGCTTAATGGTTAGAGAGCCAGACTTGAGACAGGAGGGTCCCTGGGTTCAAATCTGGTCTCAGGCACACCCAAGCTGTGTTAACGAGGGTAAGTCAATTAAACCCCATTGCCTAGCCCTTCCTTCTGCCTTGGAACCAATACACAGGAAAGAAAGGAAGGAAGAAAGAAAGAAAGGAAGGAAAGAAGGAAGAGAGATTGAGAGAGAGAGAAAAGAAAGGAAGGAAAGAAGATTGGTTATGTTTGTATGTATGGAGTCACATGCATCCTCGTGTGTAACATTTGGCATGTATGTAGATTTTGTAGGTATGTTTGCAGAAATGTGATGGAGGTGGGAGAAATGTATGCATGCATGTGTTACATGCATAGGTGGCTCATATTGTGATGGGAGTGGATTAGCGAGAGAGGGACAGACAGCCAGATCCTGGATGGAAGAAGAGATTTGTTCCCTTTTCCCAAATCTATGACTGTTTCCAGGTGCATCAGGGACTGCAGCTGCTTGAGAGACTGGGTTAAGGCCCCATCCTCTGCCTGGGGAGAAGAGGAAAGGAAGAGGTTATCCTAGGTTAAGCTAGAGGAACCTCGGCATCTGTGTAAAGGGTCAAATAAACTTTGGTCTGGTTATTGGGAGCAGAAGCTCCCAAGGGCTGCCTGAGGTCGCCATGGACCTTATGCAATTTGGTTGATTAGTGAACCCCTGAAGGAACTGACCCACAAGCTCAACTGAGACTGCAGCTGCACTGCCTGCCCCTAAACCCACCCCACCTGCACTTCTTGGGGTAGAATCTGTACAATAGAGATTTAATTACTTAGGATAACACTTCATGGCTCAAGAATAACTGAATTATTGGGAGAGTTCAAGTCCAGGAAGTCCAAGCAACTCTGTCTCTTTCCATCCTGGTCTTCCCCCATTTCTTCTTTTTCTTGAATGACAATCTGTGGCATTTACATACTGCATTTCACTGGTTAGAATCTAACTTTGATGTCTCATTATGACAGGAAGGCAACCCTGGAGTCTCAAAGGCTGTGCCAGGGGAGCCCAAGCTCTGGTAAGTTCTACTGAGCTAGACAGGCTTCCAGCATCAGTGACAAAGTACTACATATGGGCTCTAAAAACTAACTTAGTATAGGGAGCCCCTCACCAATAGGCTGTTTGTTTGGGAATGAATCCATTGGCCATGGCAACCCATGAAATAGGCAAAAAATTTGAAATGGTGCATAGTCCTGCATAGTCTCTTTCTATTAGGATGATAGCCATGGAGTAATTTAAAAAAAAATAACAACAGGAAAGCAACTGGTATCTTTCCCATCTGGGGACCTGAACAACTAGGCAAAAGCTTCTACAGCAGAAGGGGGAGGAGGGAGAGAAGAAGAAAAAGAAAAAGAAGAAGGAGGAGGAGGAGGAGGAGGGGAGAAGGGGAGAAGGAGAAGGAAGAAAAATAGAAGAAGGGAGGGGGGAAAGAGTAGGAGAGAGAAGGAGAGAGTAAGAGAGGGAAAGAGAAAGAGAGAAAGAAGGAAAAAGAGAAGGAAAGGAGGAGGGAAAAGGAGAGGGACAGAGAAAAAGAAAGGAAAAATAGAAA
>NW_025389140.1:10768-11973 GCF_016433145.1 Gracilinanus agilis | reverse complement strand
GCACCAATAAGGATCACACAGGATCTGGCAGCCTCAACACTAAAAGACTGCAAGGCTTGGAATACAATATTCAGAAAGGCAAGAGAGCTGGGCCTTCAGCCACGAATCAACTACCCAGTGAAACTAACCATATACTTTCAGGGGAAAGTATGGGCATTCAACAAAATTGAAGAATTCCAAGTTTTTGCACAAAAGAGACCAGGACTAAATGGAAAGTTTGACACTCAACCAAAAATATCAAGAGAAAGATGAAAAGGTAAATAAGAAACAGAGGGAAAAGAAAGAAAGAAAACTCATAGTGTCTTAAGCTTGACTCTTTAAGATCTAATTATCTGTATTACTAGGTGGAGAAATACTATGTATAATTCTCTGTAGTGAACTCTATACACTATTATAATATTCACTATTATAGCAACCAGAAGAATAATTCATAGGGAGAGGACAGGATACTAAATGGTCTAAGAAGACATGGGGATGGGAAAGAGGGGGGGAATAGTAGGGGACACCAAGAAAAATCTGAGTAAATAAGAAAAATAAGATATTCTATTACACACAAAGAGGGCATGGGAAGGGGAGGGGATGAATAATATCATAAGAAGGAGAGCATAATCAAACCTCACTCTCAGGGTAATCAACCCGGAGAAGGAAGAGTAGCTTTATTATCCATCCAGATAAAAAACTCTATCTAACCCTACTGAGAAAGTCAGAAGGGATAAACCAAAGGGAGCAGGGGAGTGGGGAGGCCAAAAAAGGGAGGGAAGAAGAAGGGGGAGGGAATTCATTTGGTCTTTAAAAAAACAAAAAGAAGGGAACAACAAGGGAGGGGGCAGAAAGGAAAGTCAATCAAGGGAGGGGATAAGGGATACTGGCTCAAAGCAAAAAACTGGTGTAAAAGAAAATAGTGCAATAAGAAGGAGTGGGTCTAGGGGAGGATACAAAAAATGTCAGTGAATACACAACTAACAATTGTAACTCTGAATGTGAACAGGATGAACTCACTCATAAAACGGAAGCAAATAGCAGAGTGGATCAGAAACCAAAATCCTACCATAGGTTGTCTACAAAAAACACATATGAGGCGGGTAGACACACACAAGTTCCAGGTTAAGGGTATCAGCAAAATCTTTTGGGCATCAAATGAGAAAAAGAAGGCAGGAGTGGCTATCATGATCTCTGACAAAGCCAAAGTAAAAATAGATATGATT
>NW_025389140.1:0-10672 GCF_016433145.1 Gracilinanus agilis | reverse complement strand
GAAATAACACTGCTCAATATATATGCACCAAGTAGTATAGCATCCAAATTCATAAAGGAGAAACTGGCAGAGCTCAAGAAGGAAATAGATAATAAAATCATAATAGTGGGAGATCTAAATATTCCTCTTTCAGATCTAGATAAATCAAACCAAAAAATAAATAAGAAAGAGGTAAGAGAGGTGAATGAAGTCCTAGAAAAATTAGATCTAATTGATATGTGGAGGAAAATAAATAGGGACAAAAAGGAATACACCTTCTTTTCAGCTGAACATGGTACATTTACAAATATTGACCATGTAATAGGGCATAGAATCATGGCAAACAAATGCAAAAGAGCAGATATAATAAATGTAACCTTCTCAGATCATAATGTGATAAAAATAATAATCAGTAAGGGCCCCTGGACAGGCAAATCAAAAATCAATTGGAAATTAAACAATATGATTCTCCAAAACCAAATTGTCAAAGAAGAAATCATAGAAACAATCAACAATTTCATTGAAGAGAATGACAATGATGAGACATCCTACCAAACTCTGTGGGATGCAGCCAAGGCAGTACTCAGGGGGAAATGTATATCCTTGAGTGCATATATTAACAAATTAAGGAGGGCAGAGATTAATGCAACTCAAAAAATTAGAAAGCGAGCAAATAAAAAACCCCAGATGAAAACTAAATTAGAAATACTAAAAATTAAGGGAGAAATTAATAAAATCGAAAGTAAAAGAACTATTGCATTAATAAATAAGACTAGAAGCTGGTATTTTGAAAAAACAGATAAAATAGACAAAGTACTAGTCAATCTAATAAGAAAAAGGAAAGAAGAAAACCAAATTGACAGTATTAGAGATGAAAAGGGAGACCTCACCTCTAATGAAGGGGAAATTAAGGCAATCATTAAGAACTATTTCTCCCAATCATATGGCAACAAATATAACAATTTAGGAGATATGGATGAACATTTACAAAAATATAAATTGCCTAGATTAACAGCAGAAGAAATAGAATACCTAAATAATCCCATATAAGAAATAGAAATTGAACAAGCCATTAAAGAACTCCCTAAGAAAAAAATCACCAGGACCTGATGGATTCACAAGTGAATTCTATCAGAAATTCAAAGAGCAACTAATCCCAATACTGTACAAATTATTTGATATGATAAGCAAAGAAGGAGTCCTACCAAATTCATTTTATGACACGAATATGGTACTGATTCCAAAGCCAGGTAGACCAAAAACAGAGAAAGAAAACTATAGATCAATCTCCCTAATGAACACAGATGCAAAAATCTTAAATAGAATATTAGCAAAGAGACTCCAGCAAGTAATTAAGAAGGTCATCCACCATGATCAGGTAGGATTTATACCAGGAATGCAAGGATGGTTCAACATTAGGAAAACCATCCACATAATTGACCATATCAACAGTCTAACAAACAAAAATCACATGATTATCTCAATAGATGCTGAAAAAGCCTTTGACAAAATACAGCATCCATTCCTATTGAAAACATTGAAAAGTATAGGAATAGAAGGACCCTTCCTAAAAATAATAAACAATATATACCTAAAACCATCAACAAGCATTATATGCAATGGGGATAAATTAGAAGCCTTCCCAATAAGATCAAGAGTGAAACAAGGATGCCCATTATCACCTCTATTATTCAACATAGTACTAGAAACACTAGCAATAGCAATTAGAGAAGAAAAAGAAATTGAAGGTATCAAAATAGCCAAGGAGGAGACTAAGCTATCACTCTTTGCAGATGATATGATGGTCTACTTAAAAAATCCTAGAGAATCAACTAAGAGGCTGGTAGAAATAATCAACAACTTTAGCAAAGTGGCAGGATACAAAATAAATGCACATAAATCATCAGCATTTCTATACATTTCCAACACATTAGAACAGCAAGAAGTAGAAAGAGAAACACCATTTAAAATCACCTTAGACAATATAAAATACTTGGGAATCAATCTAACAAAACAAACACAGCTATTATACGAAAACAACTACAAAACACTTTCCAAACAAATAAAACTGGACCTCAACAATTGGAAAACCATTAACTGTTCATGGGTAGGATGAGCTAACATAATAAAAATGAACATCCTACCCAAATTAATTTACCTATTTAGTGCCATACCTATCAAATTACCAAAAAACTTCTTTACTGAATTAGGAAAAACTATAACAAATTTCATTTGGAATAACAAAAGATCAAGAATATCAAAGGAAATAATGAAAAAAATGTGAAGGAAGGGTGCCTAGCAGTACCAGATATCAAACTATACTATAAAGCAGCAGTCATTAAATCAATATGGTACTGGCTAAGAGATAGAAGGGAAGATCAGTGGAATAGACTCGGGGTTAATGATGTCAGCAAGACAGTGTATGATAAACCCAAAGAGCCCAACTTTTGGGACATGAATCCACTGTTTGACAAAAACTGCTGGGAAATTTGGAAAACAATATGGGAGAGATTAGGTTTAGATCAACATCTCACACCCTACACCAAGATAAATTCAGAAAGGGTGAATGACTTGAATATAAAGAGGGAAACTATAAATAAGTTAAGTGAACACAGAATAGTATGCTTGTCAGATCTCTGGGAAAGGAAAGATTTTAAAACCAAGCAAGAGTTAGACAAAATTACAAAATGTAAATTTAATGGTTTTGATTATATTAAGCTAAAAAGCTTTTGTACAAACAAAAACATTGTAGTCAAAATCAGAAGGGAAACATCAAATTGGGAAAAAACCTTTATAACGAAAAACTCTGCCAGGGGTCTAATTACTCAAATATACAAGGAGTTAAAGCAATTGTATAAAAAATCAAGCAATTCCCCAATTGATAAATGGGCAAGAGACATGAATAGGCAATTTTCAGGTAAAGAAATGAAAAGTATCAATAAGCACATGAGAAAGTGTTCCAAATCTCTAATAATTAGAGAAATGCAAATCAAAACAACTCTGAGGTATCACCTCACACCTAGCAGATTGGCTAAAATGAAAGAAGGGGAGAGTAATGAATGTTGGAGGGGATGTGGCAAAATCGGGACATTAATGCATTGCTGGTGGAGTTGTGAAATGATCCGGCCATTCTGGCTGGCAATTTGGAACTATGCCCAAAGGGCTATAAAAGAATGCCTGCCCTTTGATCCAGCCATGTTGGGTTTGTACCCCAAAGAGATCATAGATAAACAGCCTTGTACGAAAATATTTATAGCTGCGCTTTTTGTGGTGGCAACAAATTGGAAAAGGAGGGGATGTCCTTCAATTGGGGAATGGCTGAAGAAATTGTGGTATATGCAGGTGATGGAATACTATTGTGCTAAAAGGAATAATAAACTGGAGGAGTTCCAGGCGAACTGCAGAGACCTCCGGGAACTGATGCAGAGCGAAAGGAGCAGAGCCAGAAGAACACTATACACAGAGACTGATATACTGTGGTAAAATCAAATGTAATGGGCTCCTGTACCAGCAGCACTGCAATGACACAAGACAGCTCTGAGGGATTTATGGTAAAGATGCTACCCACATTCAGAGGAAGGACTGCAGGAGAGGAAAAATATAAGATAAACAATTGCTTGACTGCATGGCCTGAGGCAGACATGAATGGGAAATAGTCCCTGAACAAGGACACATGTTACAACCAGTGGAAATGTGCGTTGGCCATGGGTGGAGGGAGATCGGGGGGTGAAGGGGAAAGTAGGGGCATAAAGTATGTAAACAGTTTAAAAACGAATATTAATAAATGTCTAATAAAAAAATATATAACAACAGGGTGCAGCTGGCTGGCTCAATGGATTGAGAGCCAGATCTAGAGACGGGAGGTCCTGGGTTCAATTGTGGCCTCGGATGCTTCCTGGCTGTGTGACCCTGGGCAAGACACTTAACCCCCATTGCCTAGTCCTTTACAACTCTTCTGCCTCAGACCCAATACACAACACAGTATTGATTCTAAGACAGAAGGTAAGGGTTTAAAATATATATAACAACAACAGAAAGTCAATGGTGTAAAATAAAACCAACTATATAGAATATGAGGAAATATCCAAGTTTAGGACTCAGAAGAAATGGCTGAATAGCCCCAGAGCTACTTGCCAGTCACGTATGACCATTAGCAAAGCTCTTAATCTCTCTGAGCCTGTTTCCTCCTGTAAAATGTAAGGATGTATATATGTGCTGGATTATGGAGAGAATCAAGAAAATTAAACAAATTAAATATGCCTGCGGTCATTCTGTCAATCAATCATCAAGCCTTCATTATACACCTACTATATGGCAAGCATTGTGCTAAGCCCTTGTGATACAAGAAGGTGATGGACAAATAAGGACACATACATGCATACCTGTATCTAGAATATGTCAAAATGCATTTCACTTATACACTTAAAAATATGATTCTAAGAAGGGGTGCAGACGTTTTCCCAGACTACCAAAGAGGTCTAGGACACAAAAACTATTAAGAATAATTTAATTAGAGGTACAGAAGTTTATATTCTTTCTCAGACATGGCCAAAGTATTAAAAAAAACTTAACTTTACCTTCTATCTTAGAATCAATATTTAGTTTTGGTTCCAACGCAATAGACTGGTAAGGTAAGGGCTAAGCAACAAGGGTTGTGACTTACCTAGGGTCACATATCTAGGAGGTGTCTGATGTCACATTTGAACCCAGGACCTCCTGACACTAGGTCTGACTCTCTATCCACTGAGCCACCTAACTGCCTCCTGCCAAGATATTATTGGTATTACTTGACTATATACATAGTTTTTTCAAGGAAGGGTTTAGGGCAAAGAAGAGGAGAGGGAAGAAGAGGGTTAGAGGATCGGACAGAAACAGAAAATAGCATCAATTGTTTTTAAAGTGTCCAAAGGGAAGGATGTGTTGTTCCAGAAGAGAACAAGAACAACCTTACTGCTTGCATATTTACATATTTTAGCAAATAAAAATGTTGCATGTTGTAGAAGTTCATATTATGCATGCTTTACTGTTCTCAGGGTCTTAAAATGTTTGTGATTACTGATTAATTTTGAATTCACAATTAAAAATATTAAAGAAGGTAAGAGGCTTCAAATAAGAGAGCAACTATCAAGGCAGCCCATTTCACTTTTAAGAGCTCATATGGTTAACAACACTATTCTTGTTTTTGTGCTTTTTAAAATGTTTTTGTTTGTTCATTGTTTTTTTTTTTCCTGACATCAAGTTTCATCCTGCTCACTACAATTTCCAATTATCCAGTCCATAAATCTTTATCATATTTCTAAAATAAAATTAATGTAAACTGAAAAAAAAGAAAAAGTGTTCTAAATCTTTTATAATTAGAGAAATGCAAATCAAAACAACTCTGAGGTACCACCTCACACCTAACAGATTAGCTAACATGACAGCAAAGGAAAGTGGGGAATGTTGGAGGGGATGTGGCAAGATTGGGACAATTATGTATTGCTGGCGGAGTTGTGAATTGATCCAACCATTCTGGATGGCAATTTGGAACTATGCCCAAAGGGCTTTAAAAGACTATCTGCTTTTGATCCAGCCATAGCACTGTTTGATTTATATCCCAAAGAGATAATAAGGAAAAAGACTTGTACAAAAATATTTATAGCCATGCTCTTTGTGGTGGCAAAAAATTGGAAAATGAGGGCATGTCCTTCAATTGGGGAATGGCTGAACAAATTGTGGTATCTTTTGGTGATGGAATACTATTGTGCTCAAAGAAATAATGAACTGGAGGAATTCCATGTGAACTGGAATGACCTCCAGGAATTGATGCAGAGTGAAAGGAGGATCCAGGAGAACATTGTATACAGAGACTGATACACTGGTACAATCGAACATAATGGTCTTCTCTACTAACAGCAATACAAGGATCCAGAGCAAGGCTGAGGGACTCGTGAGAAAGACAACTAGCCACATTAAGAGGGAGAACTGTGGGAGTAAAAACACAGAAGAAAAACAACTGCTTCAAAACATGGGCTGATGGGGATATTATTGGGGATTTAGACACTAAATGAACTCTAGTCCAACTATCAATAATATGGAATTAAGTCTTAATCAATGATACATGTAAAACCCAGTGGAATTGTGCATTGGCTACAGGGGGTTCAGAGGGTTTGGGGGAGAGGGAAAGAACATAAAATTGTAACTATGGGAAAATATTCAAAATAAAATAAAAATTTAAAAATAAATAAAAATAAATAAATGGAGGTAGCATGGTGTAATAAAGAGTGATGGTCTTGAACCATGAAGGCTTTGGTTTAACCCACCTCAGACACTTCCTAGCTTAGTAACTAAAGGCAAGTCACTTCACCTCTTTCCCTGTTAATCTTCTCAGCTATTAAATTAGTGGGCTGCATTCAATGGCTCCCTTTCATATCTATATCTATTATCCTATGTTGCTCTATGAGAATAGTGGTGACAGGTGATGGAAAATGGGGTGAAAACCAGATAGGTTTTGAGTTTTATAAAGTAAATATTTTAAATAATTTTCTCTCATTTCACAAGAATTTCAATTCTTTTGATCTTTTGCTGGCAAGAATGTAAGTTAATTGAGAATACAGGCCATTTTGCTTTGGTCTTTCTATCCTCAATGCCTGTCAGTGTCATTAAGGTGATAAATTTTTGTTGCTTCTTAAAAAGTTAACATTAATTGAATATCTGATGTATGTCAGGTACTGGACTTTCAAAGTTACTTATACTATTTTTGATGAAGAAAAAAGATCCATAATTGACATATTACTACTTTTAGAAGCACAGTTAATTTAAATTTCTAGAAAACTAGGTTGAACAAATTGAGTAAATACTTTTTATTCATACAAATTAAAGCAACTGACTTAGTGGCTAGTGTGTTAGACTAGAAGTCTGGAGATATGGGCTCAAATACACACACATATTTAAAAGTGTTTTAATCATGAACAAATCAGAGCATCAATTTCCCCATGTCTAAAATGTACTGAAGAACTCTCAATAACCTTACTTCACAGAGTTGTTGTAGAGGAAATGCTTGAAAATCTTAAAAAGCTACATAAATAAAAGTTACTTATAGCATTCTAGCTCCTTATATTTCTAAACAAATGTTGTTTTAAAATAATATGTATAACTTAATTAAGGTGATATTTTAATAGCCTTCTGAAGCTAACCTAGTTTATATGTAAAATTTTGGGTAAACAATTCCTACACCATTACATTTTTTTCCAAATTCACCAGTCAAGATAGATAATTTTACCTTTGCTTTTTTATTAAGATGTGTTCAAAGTATGTTGACACAGTGGTTGATTGCTAGATTACAGGATTTTCTGCCTGAGGAGATCAAAAATACTGGTTACTTAATTCAGTGAAGTTTCATTTGATTTACATATATCTAAATGACTGTACTAAAAGTTGTCTATGTTTTGAATTAAAGGTTCCTTCTATGTAGTAATAGAGATGACTCTTGAATTAAAGGATCCTCATTTAATATCAAATTTATTTTAGCTCTGAAAAGATTTGGTTTATCTGGAAAGTTTCCAGAGGGAGAGGGGCAACAAGATGATTAAAGAGCTGGGAAGTAAGTGTGTGTGTGGGGGGGGGGAGGTGAGTGTGTGTGTGTGTGTGTGTGTGTGTGTGTGTGTGTGTGTGTGTGTCTGTAACATAGAGGTTGCAGGAGGGGTAGAAAGAAGCTCATCTCTCCCAAAGATAGGTAAAGAAGAAAGAAAAAATGTGACCGGAGGAGGAACAGCTCAAGCTAAAAATGTGAAAGTTGTTGAAAGGCAAGAATTATGAAGTATAGGAAACATGCTCCTAAATAAAAGGATGATTTTACATTTCAGCAGATATTTAAAAATAAGGGTATCATAATTCTAAGACTGACTCAAAATGGTGCAGGTGTTAGGGAAAGAGTTTTAAGCTGATGGTTGGGATATGGGAGCAGATTAGAACTCCCATATCCTACAGGATCTAGAATAGATCTATTTAGCTTTTCAGATGCTTTCTTTGTAACTTTACTCTTTTCTTCATTTGCAATCTTCTTACACTTAACTCCCCTTCTGCATTCAACTGTCCAACTTGTGTTTCTTCAAACATGACATTCCAACTCCCTCCTCCATGCCTTTACATTTGTTGTCCTCATGTCTGGGGTGCAACCCTGCTCTCTCACTTCCAACACTGATTTACTTAAGTTCCTTCAAGATTTAACTCTAATCTCACGTTCCGCAAGAGGCCTTACTTACTCTATCACCTTTCTTTCTCAGTTTAATATCCATTTACTTTTTATATGTCCTTCATACACCTAGTAATTTACATGTTCTTTTCCATATTACATTGGCAGCTCCTTGAAGGATTGCTTTTTGCTCTTTTTATATCCCAGTGTTTAGTGGAGTGCTTGGTACGCATGAAGAGGTTTTTTAAAAATGATTGCCAATTGAAGACATTGCAACATTTTGATTAAGGGACAGATGTCATCAGATATATACTTTATGATATCATTTTGACACATTGCACATGGACCAGAAAGAGGAAAAACTTGAGGCAAAAATCTCAGCTAGGAGGTTATTGCAACACTCCAGGTCAGTGATGGGCAAACTACATTGGCCCCCTGAAATGTTCTATCGGGCCACACGAAATTATTCCTAATCTGACGAATACAATGAGTAGGATACAATACAATGAAACTTCGAAATATTTGTCTTAGAAACAGACTGACAAATGAGCATTTCCTTTCCTTTGGCCCCCTCTTTAAAAAGTTTGCCCATCACTGCCCTAGGTGATATATTATTATAGCCCTCGAGAAGGACAGATTGGAGACAGGTGTGAGGAATATGATGAAGATAGAATCAAGAGTATTTAGCAACTTCGATAAGTGGGGTGAGAGAAAATAAAGAATCAAAAATGATGGGAATCTGAATAACTAAGAAGGTGGTCATGCTCTAGATAAAAATTGAATACTTAAGAAAAGGGGTGGGGGAAAGCTCTTAAATTGCATTTTGGACATGATGAGCTTGTACATCCAGCCAAACATGCTCAATAAGATCATCTTAACAAAGAGAATATAGAAACTGAATCCATAGGAACCAAAGTAAGAAGAGGAGGAGAGAGAAACAGACAGACAGAGACAGAGACAGAGAGACAGAGAGACAGAGAGACAGAGAGAGACAGAGACAGAGAGGAAGGGAGAAAGGGAGGGAGGAGGGAGATGAGAGGTAATGAGAGGGAGAGGGAGAGGCAGGCAAGGAGGAGAGAAAATCCAGGAGTACATGATTATTAGAGAACAGGAAGGATATATATCATCTCTCTATAGGCCAGGGTCCTCAGAAAAAAAATAAGTTATTGGAAATTATATAAAAGATCCATCCAAAGACATTTAATGATACTATAAGTACCATATTTTGGATATAATATAAAGCTCAAGAGATAAATTAGCTTTTTAGGTTCAATCCAACTTATTTTTTCTTTGTTCCACTTAATTATCAAAGTCAGTTGAAAAAAGTTTTTAAAAAATACATATGGAAAAATTTCCTCTTAAAATTATGAAGCTATAAAATGAAGGAATTTATTAGAATCTTGATTTTAAAGCCAGGAAGGGTCTTACATTTCTTCTACTACAATTTCTCATTTTGCAGATAAGAAAACTCTAACTTGTAAAGGTCATATATGGTAAACAATTCACTCAAGTTTATAGACATAATAGTATCCGAGTCCGAATTTGAACTCCAGGTATTTGACTCTGAATCCTTCATTCTTTCCAGTGCACTATGCTGTCTCTGTACAGAGAAAGAAAATACCCAATGCAAAAAAATGAGGCATACTAGAAGAATAAAAAAGAAATCAGAAAAGAATAAGGTTGCCATAATGAGAAATTGCAATTCTGAGATTATGAATTGAATTGATGAGGTTTTTTTTATTTCTTAAAGGACTACATGGAAATTAAAGAGCTTTTACCTGAAATGAAGCTTAGATGTGTGGAATGTTACAAAAGTGATGAGCAGGTATACTTTTAAAAGAAAGAACAGATACCAAAATTTGTAGAGCATTCATATTGGTCACTAGGAGACAAGAATCTATTCAACATATGATACTATTTGAAAATAGGTTACCTAGAAAAATGAAAGTGTTATCACAGATGTTAGTAGATGTGGAAAGAAGATGATTTGGGATGCAGGGTTTTTCACTAGAGCCATTTCTTGAAGGAAAATGTTTGAAAGAAGTATTCTATCCCAGATTGGAAGCTGTTGGAAGCTCCTAATTATCTAGAAGAGTATTTTTCTGGTTATGGTTTGTATATTTGTTCTTTTTCTAAGAAGGTGATGGACTACATGAAAACAATATTATGGGTAACTGGTCCCCATTAAGAATAAGGAGAAAGGATATTGTAATGAATGCACCATTTTTAAAAAGACTATTGGCAATAAAAGGAGAAAAAGAAATAAATATCTAATTATACAAACTGAGGTTTGTAGAACTATATTTTATGAACAGAATATATCATCCAAAGCCATAAAAAAAGAGTCTTCATTAGCAAGAAAAGAGTAAGTGTATCATGATTAATGCAAGACCCAATCTGCATATGAATATCTTCATTCTAGCTGTACACTATAAGCAAAAAAGGAGGAGAAGAAGAAGGAGAAGGAAAAGGAGAAGGAAAAGGAGAAGGAGGAGGAGGAGGAGGAAGAGGAGGAGGAGG
>NW_025389139.1:0-4573 GCF_016433145.1 Gracilinanus agilis | reverse complement strand
AGGCATTACCAACAATAACCACTCAATAAATAATACATATGCTCCATGGGCTGCTTCCCCCTATTCTCTGTTAAAAGAACACAAGAATCTACCAGCAGCAAATACATTCAATATTCCTCCCACAAACATTCACATAAAAAAAATCAAACAAAAAAGGAATAGGAAGGCGTATATATTAAATTTCTCATTAGACTTACTTACAGTCTGGTTTTCATTAGCTCTAGGGCCCAATTCTCACTAGGCCCATCCTGAACTCTTTAAAACTCTTGATATATTGGTCAGTATTTTCTCTTTTCTTTTTTTTTTTTGTCTTTCATGACTGGCCTGGTAGAAAAAGCATTGTAATAAGCTGTTCTTTCCAACTCTGCTGTTGACCACTGAGATCCTTGGTTTCCTTTACTGTTATAAGTTGAAGAAATGTCAGCCTTCAGGTTCCTCTTTCTTGTTCCATTTTACTTATGAGCTGAATTTTAAGGGACCTTGTAACTTTGTGGGGAAGTGGGAAAAGTACTGTACCTAATCAAGTTGTAATTTAAGGTTGGAATGGATAATCTCTAAGGTCTTTTCCCACTTGAAAATTCTCTGGTTATATGATTCTAATATGATTGCTTTTCCTGCATAAAATGAAAAGTGCCAGACAGTATACAGAGATCAGTCTTGCTAGTAAATAAAAAAAAAAAAAGTCATTTCAGACATACTTTGTAATGCTATTGCTCTAAGAACCAACCATAAGTAAATAAGTTAAAGAAAATGTTCTTTACTCTGCCCAGCATAAAATCCCATCACCCCTGGCCACTTGTACATACCTGATTTCAGGGCTCAGCTAGCAACAAGGAAAGGGGAATGAGTGAAAGTATTATGCAGCACTCCCTGGGTTATAGAAGGGTTAAGTCAGAATATGTTCTTGCTTTCCTCGGTAATAATAACCCAATTAGTGGAGGGATGGTGGTTGCATTGATTTTTACTTGATGTTGTTTATAAACAATTTTTTTGCCCATAATAAGTACCCAAGACTCACCCATGTAATCAATATAAGAAACCCATGATCCCCAAACCATATTTATAATGCCGATCCTCTATACTAGCATTTGGTTTCCTCTTACAAATTGTTTACAATATTCTGGCTTTGGGGTTCCACTTATAGTTTGAATTTATTATATTTAATTATACCTAGGCAACTAGGTGATCCGGTGAATAGAAGACTAGACTCAAGAAGGTCTCGGTTCAAATCCGGATTCATACATACTAGCTGTGTGGCCAAAGTAAGTCACCTAACTTGTATTTGCCTTTGTTTCCTCATCCATAAAATGGAAATAGTAATATAGTATCTGCCTCCCAGGGTTGTTGTGAGGATCAAATGAGATAATATTTATAAAGTGTTTTATAAACTTGAAAGTCTTATATAAAGTGCTAGCAATTATTATGACAATTTCTAATGAAGAGATTGAAAAGGAAGGAATCAAGGTATCTGTTTAGACAAAGAATAAGCATGAGAATAAATTTGGGAAAGTTGTCAAGCTAGTTCAGAAAAGAAAATGCTGTTATTTTTCATATGAATTGGGCATATTTCCACTATTTTTTTTTCTCCTCTGATACATATTCTTTAGAGACTAAATAGGCCAGATAAAGTCCTGGATTTGGATCTACAAAGCATGTGTCAATACCAGCATTTATTATGTGAATTATTATATTCATATTATGTATTTATATCATGTTATTATATGAATCTATATTATATGTAACATGTTATTATATGAATCTAGGCAAGTCCCTTAATTTCCATGAACCTTAGTTTCTTAATTTATAAAATGAGGATAGTAATGCTTACATTACTATTGGCAAGTAATGCTTGTTATAACTTGCATACTAGAATCAAAGCAGGGGAGGAAATGGGGTATCGTGGAAAGAGTAACAGTTTGGAGATTTCAGAGAATCAAAATTCAAATCTCAGCTCTGCCACGAGTTACCTGGGAAAACCTTAGTCAAATTAACTTCTCTAGACCTCAGTTTCCTCATCTGTGAAATGAGTTGATTGGACTAAGTGGTCTTCAAGTTCCTTTCCTACTCTAAATTTGTATGAATATAATGTAGATGGCATTCTTTTTAGCTATAAAGCACTATATAAATGCATTCTCACTGTTATTTCTAAAAGTTTTGATAGTCATACAATATATATGATGCATATAACCATATATATTAAATATGTTTGTTCCATATGTGTGTGTAAATGTACACATATAGATAATGTTCACATATGCATGTTGCATATATATGTAAAAGAGGGAAAGAGAGGCAAAAATATTTCAAGCCTCAGTTATCTCGTCTGTGAAATAAGCATGTCAGATGAGACAAGCTCTGAGGTCCCTTCCTCTTCTGTGATCTGATGTCTAATAACAGAGCCTGGCGATGGTTCGGCTAATATGGCGGTCTGGGTTGTGGTCGGAGGGCTAGTGATGATGTTAAAGGCACTGAAGGCAGTAAAGGAAGGGAAAGGAATGCCATAAGCACTTTACAAATATTATCTCAATGGATCCTCACCATAAATCTGGGAGGTAGGGGCTGTTTTTATCTCCATTTTACACTTAAGGAAACAAGGCAAAAAAAAAGTTAAATTATTTGCCCAGGGTCACCAATCTGGCTAGTAAACGTCTAAAGTAACATCTCAACTTGGGTCTTCCTCATTCCAAGCCCAGCACTTTATACGTGCTCCACCTGGCCACTTCTGGATCAGGGAAATTCTTGGTAGCTACTGGGTCTGGTCAAGTAAAGATAAAAAAATAAATACAAATTATAAAAATATAAAAAATAAGTAAAAATTTTAAAAAATTAAAAAGGTCTGGAGTGGTAGAGAAGCTAGCATTAAAAAGGAAGCTGTCTTTTGTGCCTGGTTCATCTTCTCCTAAATTGCTCACAATAACTCGTACCATTTAATTTAAAACAAGGTGCTTGATGAATGAGTAAAAATTAAAAACTCAAAACAAAATCTATACCTTTTTGCCCACTGAATATCTAATACAGAAAAGCTCTGATTTTTTTCCCCCTCAGCATCTCATGGGTAGCATAATTTCCAAGTGGCCATTTTTATTTTGTTGAGGAAGCTGTTTTCCATATGAAGAGGGATATCCGTTGTGTCTTTTCTGTTACCACCTCAAAGTTTAATGTATAAACTTCAAGCCTTGCCATTGAGCACTCTTCATGGAATAGACTATGATGTTATAAATAGTTACTCCACAAAGATGAGCGCCCACACACACAAGCATGACAGCACATTGACAAAGAGAAGCCAGCAGGTCCAAGAAAATCATGATTGAGCTAAATGCAAGTGAAATATTGCACTTTTCTCTTGGGCTTTTGTAATGAATTCCTGTTTATTTGTTTGCACCAAATTAACATTCATTTCATGTGACCAGAAATGTCATATACAAATCTTGAATCCTCTCTAAGAAAAAAAAAAGTAAAGAGAGCATCTTGAGACTATTGAGATTATGAATGAGGATTGACACGTTGCTAGGAACAACCATTCAAAGGAGAAGAAAAAAAAAACCGTACACACAAAAAACCTTCATCAGCACACTAGCTGTCCAGTTGCACTGGTGCCTGGCTGGTTTTAATAGACTCCGACTATTAAAGAAATTGCCTCACTATGCAGAGTAGCACAGCAGTAATGAGTGTTTTATTAAAGTGTAAACTGTTTGCTCAAGAAAGAGAAGTCTTACTTAGGAAAGGGCTCCTTGGATAACTAAGATAATTGTTTTGTAGATAGTGGAGTTTTGAAGGGTTTTGAATTTTAAAATGTTGATGCCATTTACAGGTGTTAAAACACTTGTAACTCAAAGAATCCTAGACAATTGGGGTTTTAGGACTGGAAGGGAACTTAGACATTTCCTTTTCTTATCATTATAATGTTATTTTTCAATCATCATTATGTTTAAAATATCCCTAAATTCTTCATGTACATTTAAAGTTGAACAGCTCAAAACTGCACCAAGAATCTAGGACACACTATAAAAAATAGGAGAGAGAAAGCATAGCAGAGTGATCCTAGGCAAGTCACTTACTCTGTTTAACCTCAGTTTCTTCATCTGTAAAATGAGCAGGAGAAAGAAATGGCAAACCACTCAAGTAATCTTGCCAAGAAGACCCTGAATAGAGTCACAAAGAGTCAGACACAGCTGATAATGACTGAACAACAACAAAATAACATAGTGAACAACCAAGTGGATGTTGGAGTCAGGAAGATCTGGGTGCAAGTGTGCCGTAGGGGAGAGTACTCTCTGTGTGACCCTCACCTAGCAAGTTGCTGCAACTATCTATAAGACTATAGGTGGCAGAAAATATATACTGGTAGGGGAAGTTCCTCCTCAAGACCAAAATCAGAAATCTCGGCTAGAAAAATACACCAAATTTATTCTTATATATTATTTACATTTATAATTATTATCATATCACAAAATTATACATTATAAATATCACAAACATAAAATATACAAATACATTTATGCAAATATTTGACTGTTTATTGTATAATATATAATAATTATCAATGTACCATAAATATAATTCATATATATAG
>NW_025389138.1:0-10595 GCF_016433145.1 Gracilinanus agilis | reverse complement strand
CTCTCTCTCTCTCTCTCTCTCTCTCTCTCTCTCTCTCTCTCTCTCCATGTGCACAGCTGGGCCAGGAGGCCTTTCACTCTAGCTTTTTCTGTGGGTTATCATTCCTAAGTGTTGCTAAATAGGATGCTTTGGAGATATGGCACGTTCATTTTGAAGCTCACAGGAAGAAGCGTGGGCCGGCATTCCTGAAGTCATGAAGTCTATTCCTTGGCAAACCTTCTTCAGCCTCTTGTGAAGGGGCTTGACTCAGCCTTTCTGATCTGCGACCTTGGTGTTAGCATACTGCCAAAAGGAACGCTTGAGGTAGAATCCTTTGCTCTTGACCGCCGATTCCCCAGACCCAGAGGCCCCCAGAGTCTCCCTCCTTATGAAAAGTTGCATAGCCATAAACATAGGAGCTCTTCTCCGCCATCTTGTTTCCCCTGGCTGCCACCAACAGATGGCCATCATGGATCAGGGGCGATCTCTCTCCACTAAGCGCCTCGGATGGAGACATCTCAGGGTCCCAATGTGGCCACCAAGAGGAGAAATGTCTGGCTCAGGATCACTTACTCTGCTCAGGGCCAAGCAAAGCAGAATAAAGAGCGACGTGGCTTCCTCCGGGCTAGGCTCGTGGTGCCGTCTGCCAGGTATGAGCGGGAGTCATTTCGGCTGGACTCGGAGAAGAGCTCCTGGACTCTCGGGGTGCCCATTCCCAAGTTTACAGTTCATAGCTGGAGGTAAGAAGGGAAACTTTTTAAACAGATGCTGCCCCCCTGCCTGGCCTGGGCTGAGGAAATGGGATACAGCCAGTATGTTTGTCCACATCTCCTCTTGCAGAAACATCTTTAGGCTCTTGAGGAGAACCGAGCATCGTCTTGTCAAGTTGCTTCCCTAATGGCTTGCACTGAAGAACCACGACAACATCCATGGAGCAAACTGGGGATGATTCTCTCCATTTTCTAATTAAAAAACAAACAAAATGGAAGCCGGTCCTTGGCATAGTTGTTAGTGTAAAAGTGAAATTTGGGAATTGTATCAAACTACATTTCCCGTGGTCCAACGGGTTTCCGTTTCCGGTTCTTTGGGCGTGGGGAGGCCTACGTCAACGCAGAGAGGAGTTTATAATCTCCTGGGTTAGGAGGGAGGCTCTCTCTCTTGGCCAGCAGATTAGGGAGGAGACAGGAGACAGTAATGGCGAGGGCGGCAGGTTTTGAATTCTTACAAGCGCGTGGTCTAATAACTTTATCAGCATGGCTTTAATTAAAATACTAATTTCTATATTTATATCAGTCTTTATCATTTTTTATACTAATATTAGCCAGGCGTGAAATCCCAGGAATCTGTCTTGGTTTGCCTCGTCTCACTTTGGGGTTCCCTCATGAAACCAGACAGACATCTGCAGATAGATTCACGGAATTGAGTTCTGCTGGTTCAAGTGTATTATCATTTCCAAAAAGTTATTTGAAACTGGAGAGTTTCCACAACTATGAACCCCTTCACACCAGGGGGAGTCTTCCCAGAGGCCTCCCCACTCTGCGTGGCCATCGGATGTTGTTAACTCTTGGCAACATGCAGTCTATCAAGGGCAGAGCATGGCTGGTTCTTCTGAAGCTGCCCCTTTTCTGGGCAGGGAACGTCTCTTTCTCCGTCTCAGGCTCCTCTGAAGGCAAATGGAAGAATTCTGAAGAGATGCCCTCGTAGAACTTAGGGGAGCCGGAAAGGACCAGGCTGGAACCCCCCAATGCAGCCGGAGGGCCTCCACCAGCTCCCTGCTTCTGCACACGGTCTGCTTCTTCAGGACACAGAGCCTCCTCTCGGTTCTCTCCTTGCTAAAAGGCCGCGGGCACATATCTTCCAGGAGTGGCGGGAAGCCTCACAGAAAGCAATTCTCTTTCCTAGAGGCTCCACCAAAGTACCAAGGCCAAGCAGGGTTCATTTTCCTGTGCCCTGCTCAGCCGTCCCTTCAGGGAGCTCTTCATGTTCTCCTTCTACACCTGGTGCCAAGCCATCTGGGCTGGGCCTGACTCCCACCACTTCCCTGGTAGTCTAGGCTTCGTGTTAGAACAAAGTGAGACGCTTGTAGAGCGGCGCGCTGGAGCCAGCTCAAACCAGCTCAAGAGAGCTCATGGCTAAGTTTTCACTTATTTAGACCTCAGGTATCAGCAAATGCCACAAATAGGGCTTGGTTTATTATTTCATTGATTGTCTAGACTTAAGAGATGCTGAAAATGTAAATCAAATTTAACTAGAGACTCCAACACTACTACCCTATAGGTAGTGCATGCTTCCCTTCAGAACTTCCTTGGACCCACCCTTACCTTTGTCTTAGAATCAAACCATTGGTTCTAAGACAGATGAATAGCGAGGTTTAGGTAATGGGAATTAAGCCATTTGCCTAGTGTCAAACAGCAAGGAAATGTCTGCAGTCAAATTTGAACTCAGGACCTCTTTATCTCTAAGCCTGACTTTCTATCCATCGAGCCACCTTACTGCCCCTCGGTGTGTATTAAAAAAAAAAAAAAAAAAAAAAAGAGTTTCACTGCAGGTCTTTTGAGTGTGTGTGTCGTCACTTCTTCACTCAGTTCTTCTTCTAAATCTATCTCCGCCCAATAAAAATCATCCTTTATAACAACAACAAAAAAGAGTGAAATAAAAGAAATCCACCCATTGGTCGTGCCTCAGAACGGATGTGTCGTTCTACACCTCCATCGCTGACACCAAAATTCATCATCAGTCTTCTGGAATTACAGTTGGTCATTGCATCAGTCACAATCTTTTTCCTTTTTTTTTTTTAACTTTATTTATTTTTAAAAATATTTTCCCATGTTTACATGATTCATTTTCTTTCTTTCCCAACTCCCAGAGCTGACAAGCAATTCCCCCAGGCTGTACAAATGTTATCCCTTGATACCTATTTCCATATTATTCATTTTTTTTTTGTTTTTTGTTTTTTTGGTTTTTTTTAAAACCCTTGTACTTCGGTGTATTGTCTCATAGGTGGAAGAGTGGTAAGGGTGGGCAATGGGGGTCAAGTGACTTGCCCAGGGTCACACAGCTGGGAAGTGGCTGAGGCCGGGTTTGAACCTAGGACCTCCTGTCTCTAGGCCTGAATCTCACTCCACTGAGCTACCCAGCTGCCCCCAATATTATTCACTTTTGCTAGAGAGCCATCTTTTAAAACCTAAACCCCAAATCACATACCCAGATATACAGGTGGTGAGTGAGAAGTCATATGTTTTCCTTTTGCATTTCTGCTCCCACAGTTCTTTCTCTCAATGTGGCCAGCGTTCTTTCTCATAAGTCCTTCAGGAGTGTCCTGGATTATCGCACTGCTACTGATAGTGTTATACTGAATCTCTGGGAGCTTGAAGTTCATTCAATGATTGACAGATAAGTCAGTTGTGGTATCTGCTCATGATGGAATACTGTTGTGCTCAAAGGAGAGGTATGCGGAAGGCAGGAGGGGGCAGTTGAGAACCCTGAGGGAGGTTCTGGGTCTTGGACCTGTGCTGAGGCTAGAGATCGGGGTGGATCCCGGTCTTGGAGATAGAGGGTTGCAAACACTATTCTGCAAAGCTCTTCCTGTGCTTCTCATACCGTTATCAAACTGTACTTGACCACCACCTCGGTGTCTGCTGCCCCTGGATATTAGGAGTTTCATCATCTAGATATCTGGGATTCCCAGAGCCCGGGAGGGAGCCGGGAAGTGGGCAGGAGACGAAGAAGAGGGTGGAAAGGGTGGAGATATCTCAACTGTTAAGGCTAAGATCTACAGAAGAAGAAGCTGAAGATTTCCCAGCAATTTACCTACTGTGGTTTAGCCCTGGCCAGGCTGGACCAGAGGGAAGCTATCATTTGAGTCTTCATTGCCTGCGGTTAGAGTTTTATTAGTAGCAATTTAGTTAGGGTCTCCTAATACCTCAATCCTTTACCCTTATCCTTCTTATCATATACATATAAAGTTTAAAGTACCTTCCTAAATTGGTTTCCAAAGCTTATTTGGGAAGGGAGCCAACGCAGTAAGAATACCAACATTATCCCAGCTGAAGAGCCCAATTTAATAATATCAATTAACCCCAGGTGGGTCCTGAAGGGATAAACCTCTTTGACCTGAAGGATCCTGCCTGGGCAACTGTTATAAAGGAGAGGCACCATCCTATCCTCTCTGTACATCATCTTCTACTACATCAAATAGATACTAGTGACCTCCTTTGAATATAACAATAGTGAAGTCCATTACATTGGCTCATTCCACAATGTATCCGTCTCTGTGTACAATGTTCTTCTGGCTCTGCTCCTTTCACTCTGCATCACTTCCTGGAGGTCTTTCCAGTTCACATGGAATTCCTCCAGTTCATTATTCCTTTGAGCACAACAGTATTCCATCATGAGCAGATACCACAATTTGTTCAGCCATTCCCCAACTGATGGGCATTCCCTCATTTCCCAATTTTTTGCCACTATACAGAGTGCAGCTATAAATATTTTTGTACAAGTCTTTCCCCCTATGATCTCTTTAGGGTATAAACCCAGCAGTGGTAGAGCTGGATCAAAAGGCAGATAGTCTTTTAAAGCCCTTTGAGCATAGTTCCAAATTGCACTCCAGAATGATTGGTTTAATTCACAACTCCACCAGCAGTGTATTAGAGTCCCAATGATGCCACATCCTCTCCATTTTTTATTTTCCTTTGCTGTCCTATTGGCCAATCTGCTAGATGTAAGGTGGTACCTCAGAGTTGTTTTAATTTGCATTTCTCTAATCAGGAGGGATTTAGAACACTTTTTCCTGTGCTTATTGATAGTTGTGATTTCTTTCATCTGAAAATTGCCTATTCGTGTCCCTTGACCATTTGTCAATTGGGGAATGGCTTGATTTCTTGTACAATTGGCTTAGTTCCTTATACATTTGAGAAATTAGATCTTCATCAGAGGTTTTATTATAAAAATTTTTTCCCAGTTTGATGCTTTTCTTCAAATTTTGGTTCCATTGGTTTTGTTTGTATAAACCCTTTTTAATTTAATATAATCAAAATTATTCGTTTAATATTTTGTAATGTTCTCTATTTCTTGCTTGGTCTTAAATTCCTTCCTTTCCCATAGCTCTGACAGGTACACTATTCTATGTTCACCTAATTTATTTATAATTTCCCTCTTTATATTTAAGTCATTTTTGGTCACAGTTCTTAAGCCTTTCATAGCCAAAGATTTGTTTTCCTTTACCATGTTGTGGTTAGTGTACAAATTCTCCTCTTCCTGTTTCACTCTGTGTCCATTCATTAAAGTTCCTCCAGGTTTCTCTGAATCTTCCCTTTAGTGATTCCTTACCATGATATCCCACTGCTTACTGTACTAGAATTTGTTCAGTCATTTCCCAATTGATGGACAATGATTTTGTTTCCATTTGTTATTTTTGCTCTAACAACAAGTTTAGCTAAAATGTTTTCATGCACAGAGGTCGTTTCTCTCTTTCACAGGGCTTTTGGGAATAATGTGTCTAAGTAATGGAATGGCTTATTCAAAGGTACAAATTCAAAATTCGCCGATTTGGGGGATATGGTCTCAAGATGATTTAGAGGTGATTCAGAGTTCATAGCTCAACCGATTAGTATCCTCTCCAACAAATGTCATTTTCCTTTCTTTGGCAATGTTTGTCATGATGGTCATGTTATGAGGGGTGTGAGACATTTTAATGTTCATTTTCATTCTTATTGTTTTAAAAATATTTTTTTACTCCCAGTTACATATAGAAACACTTTTTAGCATTTGTTTTCAGAAGTTTTGTGATTCAAATTATCTCCTTTTTCCCTCCCAGTAATCGGATAGAAGTTATTCATGTGCAATCATGCAATACATATTTCATATTTATTGTGCTTAAAAAGAAAACACATATTGCACATGTAAGAAGAAACTTGTGAAGGAAATGAAGTGGAAAAACAGTATATTCAGTTCCGTATTTAGACTCCATCATTTCCTTTGATGGCACTGGATAGCAATTTTCATCCTGGGTCCCTTGGAATTGTCTTGGATCTTTACACTGCTGATATTAATTGTCATTCATGGCTGTTCATGATGTTCTCCTGCTTCTGCTCACTGCATTCTGCATTACTTCATATAGATCTTTCCAGGTTTTTCTGAACTCATGCCATTCTTCTTATAGCACAATAGTATTCCATTACAATCATATACCATAACTTATTTGGCCATTTCCCAATTGATGAAGTCCTCCTCAGTTTCCAATTCTTTGCCACCACAAAAAGAGCACAATATATGCCTATGTTTTGGTACAGGTTAGGTCCTTTTCCCCTTTCTTTGATCTTTGGGATACGGATTTAGAAGTGGTACTGCTGGGTCAAAGGGTAAACACAGTTTTATAGCCCTTTGGGCATGCTTCCAAATTGCTCTTCAGAATGTTTAGATCAGCCTTCAGTTCCAC
The DNA here is from genome assembly GCF_016433145.1 of Gracilinanus agilis. Taxonomy (NCBI): domain Eukaryota; kingdom Metazoa; phylum Chordata; class Mammalia; order Didelphimorphia; family Didelphidae; genus Gracilinanus; species Gracilinanus agilis. Next base: position 4,180 of record NW_025389138.1, on the reverse strand, counting down.
CAACAATGCTTTAGCGTCTCAATTTTCCCACCCTCCCTCTAACGTTCATCACTTTCCTTTACTGTCATATTAGCCAATCTGATGGGTATGAGTGTAGGGGTTAAAAAGGGGTGTTGATTGGGTGTATTAAAAGGTTTAGTCACCAGGGAATTGAATAATTATCAATTCTCAATTAAAAAAAACTCAAGTGAAAATGACTTTTATGGAAGTTTATTTACAAATGAGAAGAGAGAGAGAAAGTAAGAAATTTAGAGAGAGGATAAGGTAAGATAATTAACCTGACAAACTAAATAATTTGATTAGGTCCCTGGTTTAACCCAAGCAGATCTAACTAGTCCTCAAATGGAAAAAGGTCAAGCCTTGAGTGGAGGGCCAAGGCCTGAAGGCCCTGGAGATATATGAAGCAAAAGCTTCAGTCACAGAGTCTCTTTTGAAAGGGAAGTTCCTTAAGAGAAGTTCAGGAAGATTCAGTCTTTACACTCATCACGTGGAATTCCAAAGGAAAGATTTACGAACAGTCTCACCATCTCCAGAGTTCCTCCAAGTCCCAGTCACAAACCAGAAGAGAAGAAGCTGAGCTCACTGAGCTCTCTCTCTCTCTCTTTTTTTTAAAAACCCTTACCTTCTATCTTGGAGTCAATACTGTGTATTGGCTCAGAGACAGAAGAGTAGTAAGAGTAGGCAATGGGGGTCAAGTGACTTGCCCAATGTCACATGGCTGGGAAGTATCTGAGGCCAGATTTGAACCTAGGATCTCCCATCTCTAGGCCTGGCTATCAATCCCCTGAGCTACCCAGCTGCGCCCTGAGCTCTCTTTTAAAGGAGCTTCTTTTGCATCACTTCCTGTGCCTTCCTCTCAGTTTACATGCCCAATCAAAATAGATGCTTTTCTTAGGACTGCCCAGGAGGCAGTCAGTAAATTCTGATTTGTCACTCATGCTAGCACAGGTGGGTCACAGACTTCCTAACTTGTGAGTTAAGTGGAGATGCTTTCACCTTTGGTGATTAAACCTAAAGATGGGTAGGGTAGATTTAATCTCATTATCACATTGAGGTGGCACCTCAGAGTTGTTTGAATTTCCATTTCTCTCTTCAATAGTGATTCGGAGCATTTTCTCATGTCTATACATTGTTTTAATTTCTTCATCTGACAACTACCTTTAGCAAAGGCATATCCTTTGACCATTTATCAATTGGGGAATTACAGGTGTTATATGGTTGACTCAGTTCCCTATATATTTGAGAAGTGAGGTCTTTGTTAAAGATATTTGCTTTCAAGTTTTTTCCCTGTTTTTTTTCTCCTTCTGATGTTGGTTGCATTGGTTTTGTTTGTGCAAAAGCCTCTTTAATATAAACAAAATGATCCATTCTCCATCTCATAATGTGCTCTATGTCTTGTTTAGTCATAAATCCTTCCCTTATCCACAGGTCTGACAGGTAAACTAATTGGTGTTCTCTTAATTTGCTTAGGGCATCACCCTTTATTTCTGAATCACATATCTTAGTATACAGCGTGAGAGGTTAGTCCATGCCTAGTGTCAGCCATGCTGTTTTCCAGGTTTCTTAGCGGTTCTCTTCAGATAGTGAGTTCTCTCCCCATGAGCTTGGATCTTGGGGTTTATTGAATGCCATGTTGCTATGGTGATTAGCTGCCTGGGGCCAATTGCCTCCTCCAGTCCCTGGATTCCCTTCTGTATTTCTTAGCCGGTACTGGATTTTTTGGGTGATTGCTGCTCTGCTCTATCATATCCGTTGAAATCCCGCATGGACAAGCCAGTCCACTGGTTCTACAGTGTCTGCAATGAGATTTCTCCTCTCTTGCTATTGCATATTGCTGGTAGCATAGAGAAACGCTGATGATGTGTCTAGGCTTAGTTTACATTCTGCAGCTTTGCCACAGGAGTTGATCGTGACCAGCAGTTTTGTGGCCGAATCTCTGGCATAGCCTTCCTGGATCCCCTCCTCCATCACTTGGTAACTTCTCTTCCTCGGAGCTTCCAGATCTATGCCCACTCAAAAGCCAAGGGGTGTGTGTGGCTGTTGTCTACAGTCTCCTTCCTCGAGGAGTTCTGGCTCGCCAGTTTTCTTTCCTTTGCAGCTCTTGCTCCCATTTGAAGAGACTTCGCTATGAGGGGAGCTCTCCCTGAGAGCCCTTCGGCATCCGCTCCTCAATCTCTTCCCTTCCCATAAGAGTGCGTGGTGGGGGAGGAAGGGGCCAGGTCGTGAAGAGCATTCTGCATTCGGTCTTGGAGGCAACGGGAAGCCCCTGGAGTTCGTTGAGTCCTTGGAGTGACCCGGTTGGCCCAGTGCCTTCGGAACCTCCCTTCAGCGGCTGAATGGGGGATGGCTGGAAGGGGGAAAGACTTGAACCCTCCCCCCCCCACACACACACACACACCTCGTTCCCTCCCCAACCCCTTTCGACTATCGCAGCGAAATAGTCCAGACACTAGGCGACGAGGCCCGGCACTACCGGGGTGGCACGGTCAGAGCCCGGAAGGGGGCGCATCGGAGAGATTTCTCGGAGAGCGGAACTGGCAGCGCTGGACAGCAGCTTGGATCTCGGGGAGCAGAGAGTGAGGGCTCCACTGGGGTACTTGGGAGGGCCTGGGATGATGGTGCCGAAAGCTGGGAAAGTGTGGGTTGGGGGCAAGAGAATGGTTTGGTTTGGGACCGATTGAATGGGAGATCTCTGCTGGAGACAGTCTGGGGCAGGACACGGAGGTCTGCGAACTAGCCAACACGAGGAGCTGCGGGGAAGCCGAGAGGAACGCGGCCCAGGCAGGGAAGAGAGGGAGGCGGGACAGAAGCCCAAGGAAAGCCCGGGGTGGGAGGGCTTGATTTGGAGGAGGAGACAGCAGAAGAGTCTGAGGAGAAGACAGAGAGCTGGGAGAAGCCGGAGAAGGGAGGGAGGGTCACCCGCGCCAAGGGCTGCCCGGAGGCCGGGCCAGCGAGGCCACTAGTGAGCTACTAGTGAGACTCTGGCCGGGCCGCTGGCGGGGAGAGAAAGAGCCCCGAGATAGGAGAGCCCCGGGCGAGTCGGTGGGTGGTGGGCGGGGAGAGACCGAAGGGTGCGCTGCTCGGATTCTCCTCGAGTCCCAAAGCCCCAAGAGGCCGCGTGTGCAGAGCTCCCTCCCGGGGAAACAGAGGCAGGCTTCGTGGCCCAGAGAAGGGCATCCCTCGAGCCCGTCAGGATAATTCTCGGGCAGCTTCAGCCCGCCTGGAGGGGAACTTGGCTCTGAGGTCTGGGTCCTCCACAGCCCCGGAGAGCCTGGTGAACTTGGCTCCGTCATTTGGCTTCAGTTCGGGAAAGGGAGCCCCGGCCTCGGGGTCTGGAGGTGAGGTCCCCGCTGGGCTCTTCCGGCGTTTGTCTGCCTTGGAACCCCACCTGGGGCCCAGGAGGGCAGTCTGGACAGCTCCCCAGGAGCAAGCAGTGAGCTGTGGGCCCCGCAGACACCCGGCTCCCTCCCCAGGGTGGGGGTCGGGCTCCCTCTGGGCGCTCCCGGTCCCCATGTTCTCCCCGCTGCGTCTTTGCCGGGGGTCTCCCCGAGATGGCCACGGGGGAGCGAGGGGGAGAGCGTCCCCGGCCCCGAAACCCGAGCATAGAGCCCTGGAGCTTTAGACTAGGTATCGGGAAGACTCCTAACGAGGTGACCTTGGCTGAGTCACTTCGCCTCTTGGGATCGAAGAACTCCCAAGGACCGCCATTTGTGGTAGGGGAAGAGGACCTGGGGGGCCTGAGCGAGTCCCTTCACTTCCTCAGCCACAGCAGAGCTCTGGGGGCCTAGCGGATGGCCCTTCCCCACTCTGCAGTCCGGTGTGTCTGTGCCGGGCTCTGTCCACGCACGCGCCAGGAGCGCGGTCCCCCGGCCAGTGGTCGGCAGAACGGAGAGACTGCCCTGAAGCGCCCACACACACCCCTCCCCCTCTATCTGGGACGGCCGCATTTCCCTTTCTTCACGGGCTCCTCCAGGGGGAGCTGCGGAACCTGCAGTGATTGTCTCCGGCTAGTCCCGAGCAGCCTCAGCCGGAACTCTCCGTCCGGTCCGCCGGCCCACCGCTACCTCAGCCGCAGCCGCAGCCGCCACCGCAGCGGCCCGGCGGCGGACTCCCCGGGCTCCGCACAGCGTCAGGCGCGCTCTGGCTCGGAGCCTCCAGTGCGTGCACGCGCGCCTCTCCC
>NW_025389137.1:0-6448 GCF_016433145.1 Gracilinanus agilis | reverse complement strand
GAAATGGCAATTAACAACATAATTGACAAGAAAAACAATAAGAAAAAAAACAAAAATAAATTAAGAAAAAATAAACAAAAAGGAAAAAATATACATTAGGGGAAAAAAAAAAAAACAACTTAAAAAAACCCCAAGAACTCCAATCCAGTTCCCGGCCCCTGGAATCCTGAAGCACTTTTCTTAAGAAAATGTCAGAAACTTGGAGTCCCTAGGAAGGACTCCAGTCCATTTAGGAGGCTGGAACTTGTAAAGTTTCTTGTGGGTCAATGGCATTTACCTTTGTGGGCAAAGGGAATTAGCCAGCATAATCCCCCAACCACAGGCAGCGAAGAGGCCATGGGAAACGAGATAGAAGGGGGAAAAGGGCAAAGATGAATGTGGTGGTGATTTCAGCAAGAGGAAAGAAGATTAATTTTGATTTTGACCATCTGGGTAGGAACTCACATCCCAGGATCATCAGGTTCCCTAAAGTCAAGGGGAAAGAGAGAAGAACAGAAATCCCTGATGGGAACTGACTCATAAAGCATGGAGAAAAGCCTCCCTGTCTTCCCTCCCTGGCTGGTGGGCTGCGGGTCCTGAGGAAGACAGTCATGGATGGGCTTGTTTATGGACATGCCCTGATTGCACTTAAGCAGTTGATGAAAGTTAGTCCCAGTGGGTTTGCATAAAAAATGATGGCGTCCGCTTGGCAAACTTTGCAGAGGGATGAAATATGGTCCTGAGGTGGAAGGGTGGAGTGTCCTTGAGGGATGGCAGAGGCTAGAAAAATAAAAAAAGGAGGCCAGGATATTGAGGCAGGTAAATTATTTATCACTGTGTTAGAAATGGGTTCCCCCCCAAAAAAAATGAGACTCCTCCTCTCCTTCAACCCAGGCCAGTTTTCAGCTGTGAACCCTATTTTAATTGTCCCCTCTTTTTGTAGCTTCCCCAGTACTTGAGCATATGCAGACCCAAAAGTATATTGGAAAGGCCTATTAGTTTGGAGTTAGGAAACTGAGGCTGAAATCCTGAAGGCAATAACAAAGAGTGGTTCTAACTTTCCTCTCTGGTTTCAGCCAGGGGAGTCCAGCTCTTAATTTTAACTACTCTGGGTCCTGTGTGACACCAGGCTGGTCCCTTAACTTCTCTGAAACTCAGTGCCATATAAGACGTGAGTTGATGCCCTCTAAGTTCTCCTGCCTGGCTCGACACGTATGACCCTTTTATAGAGCTAACAGTCCACCTTCGGCTCTTTCCTCATCTCCACCTCCTGGCTTCCTTCAAGTCTCACCTAGTTTCCCCTCCTTCAAGAAGCCTTTCCCAGTCGTCCTTAATGCTCACTCCTTCCTTCTCTCTGAAACCACCCCTCAGTGCCCCAGGATGGATGCTCTCTGCATGTATTTGCTTGCCTATTGTCTCCCCTGTTAGACTAGGAGCTCCTTGAGAGAGAGAACTGGCTTTTCTCCTTTTCTGGAGCCGTAGCACAAGATTTGGCACATGTTTTTTTAATTTTAAATTTTATTAAATTTTGAATATTTTCCCATAGTTGGCGCATTTTTTGGTCATCGTTGTGGTTCTGTCATCCCTGACTCTTCATGGCCCCGTGGACCCCAAGTCTTTCTATGCTCTACTTGCTCTCAGTCTGTCCAAGCTCTTGTTCATTGCTTCCATGACACTGTCCATCCAGCTCGCCTGCTGCCTGTTTTTCTCCTTTTACCTGCAATCTTTCCCAACGTCAGGGGCTTTTCCCAGGAATCCTCTTCTCGTTGTGTGACCGAAGCATGGACGCTTCCGCTTCACTCAGTATTTGTCCTCCCAGTGAAGAATCGGAATGAATTTTTTTTAGTGATGGCTGATTTGCTCTCCTTGCTGTGCGAGGGACTCTCAAAAGTCTTCTCCAGCACCTCAATTCAAAAGCATCCATTCCACCTCCCTCAGTTTTCCTTACTGTTCATCTCTCCCGGCCATACATTGCTACTGACTCTATGGGCCTTTGTCAGCAAGATTTGGGTTAGAATCAGGCGCTGTGGAGGGCTTAGAGCTTGGTCAGACATCAAATGGATGAGTTTCCTGTGATGATCAGAGAGAGGGGAACAGGACCTTATTTCAGAAATGTGAGAGACACACCAATAGGGGTTTCTCTTCCAGACGAATACAATAGCTTAAGGTGATGGGCGATGCTGACAATGTTTTCTTAACATTTCTTTGAAAAAAATATTTGGTTTCCCCAATTATATATAAAAACAATTTTTAACATATATATTTCTGAAATTATAAAATTCAAGTGGTCTCCCTTCCTCCCTTACGTCCCCTCTCAGGGAGATGATAAGCAATTTGATCTGAGTTATACATGTATTATTATGTAAAACACACTTCATTATTGCTCATTGTTGTAAGAGAATACTCATATGAAACCAAAACCCCCAAATAAAAAAACACAAATAAACTAAAGTGGAAAAGAGTATGCTTTGATCCACATTCTTGCTCCAGGAGCTCTTTCTCTGCAGAATTGTCCTGGGTTGTTGTAACGCTGAGGGTAGTCAAGTCTTTCCCAGTTGAGCATTCCACAGTATTTCTCTTATTGTGTACAATGTTCTCCTGGTTCTGTTTATTTCGTCCTGTTCATGTAGTTCTTTCCAGCTTTCTGAAATCCTCCTGTACATCATTCCTTACAGCACAACCATATGCCACCCTATATTCAGCCATGCCCCAGTGGATGCCCATCCCCTCAGTTTCCAATTCTTTGCAACCACAAAAAGAGCAGCTAGAAATATTTTTGGACTGGTAGATCCTTTCCCCTTTTTTATTGTCTCTTTTGTATACAAACCTAGTAGAGGTATTATAGGACCAAGGGGTAAACATGATTTTATAGCCCTTTGGGCATAGTACTAGAGTGGTTGGATTGGTTCAGCATTCCACTAACAATGTATTAGTTCCCCAATTTTGCCACATCCTCTCCAACACTGATCATTTTTCTTTACTGTCATATTGGCCAATCTCTTAGGCATGAGGTGATACCTCAGAATTGTTTTAATATGCATTTCTCTAATGAAGAGGGATTTAGAACTTTTTTCATGTAATTATTGATAACTTTGATGTCCTCATCTGAAAACTGCATGCTCCTTTGACCTTTTGTCAATTGGGGAATGACTTGTGTTCTTATAATTTTACTCAGTTCTTTATGCATTTGAGAAATTAGGCCTGAATTGTAGAAATATGTGTAAAAAATTCCCAGTTGATTGTTTTCTTTTTAATCTTGGTTACATTGGTTTTGTTTGTACAACAATGTTTTAATTTAGCATAATCAAAATTATTCATTGTACATTTCCTGATATTCTCTATCTCCTGTTTAGCCATGAGCGCTTCCCTTATCTACAGATCTGACAGGTAAACTATTTAGTGTTTCCCTAATTTGCTGATGGTATCAATGATTTCGAACTTCGCTTGGTACAGGGTGTGAGATACTGGTCTAGACCTAGTTTCTGCCATGCTGTTCTCCAGTTTTCCCAGAAGTTCTTCTCAGAAAGTGAGTTCTTATGCCCAAAGCTAGGCTCTTTGTGTATGCCAGACTAGACGGTTATGGTCATTTGCCACTATATGGTGTACATCTAATTTTTCCACTGATCCGCATTCTATTTCTTAGTCACTAGAGGCTGTTTTCATGATTACTGCTTTATAGTAGAATTTGAGAGCCGGCGGCCAGCTTGCCTTCCTTCATGGGGTTTTTCCTAGTAATTCTCTTGGTGTTCTTGACCTTTTGTTCTTCCAGATGAATGTTGTCATAATTTTTTCTGAATACATTATATTCATTTTATAATTTTCTCTTAACATCCTTTAAAGGAGAAATGAGGCAGATTTCGTTTGCGGCTCCACACGCAGCCTGGTAAGATGTTGAGTCATTCGTGAATAAATATGATACAAAATGATATAAGAATACCGTAGAGGCAGAATAACCAAGCTATTAAGAGAACTGGAGGGGGCAGCTGGGTAGCTCAGTGGATTGAGAACCAGGCCTAGAGACAGGAGGTCCTGGGTTCAAATCCAGCCTCAGACACTTCCCAGCTGTGTGACCCTGGGCAAGTCACTTGACCCCCATTGACCACCCTTACCAATCTTCCACCTATGAGAAAATACACCGAAGTACAAGGTTTAAAAAGAGAGAGAGAGAGAGAGAGAGAGAGAGAGAGAACTGGTCTCAGCTGGCCCTAGTAAGTCACTCTCCTCTATGCTCTAAGGCAGCTCCCCAGGATTGTAAGTTATCAAGGAGGTGCTAACTTGCATTAATAGAGGGATGGAATTTGATCCTCACAAAAACCCTGAGAGATGACTTATTATGCCCATTTTACACATGAGGAAACTGAGATAGAGAGAGGGGGATGACTTGTTCAGGACATCCCAGCTAGGAAGGATCCTAGGCAAGAATTAAACTCCTGATTTCTTGACTCCCAGGCTGGCCTCTATCCACTGAGTCATCCAGCCACCTCAGAATTAGGGTTTGGGGAACACCCCCTTCCAGGAACTAGCAAACATGGGCTTGAATCTCGGAGTCTCCCCAGTGGGGTCAAGGATCAAGCCGCTTCTTCTGGCTAGGTCTCGTTGTCTTCCACCAAAGGAGAAGGTTCGATGACCTCTAGATTCTTTTCTGGTGTTTAATCCCTCCACCTAAAAGGATGCCAGCTACCTCCAGGTGGGCAGCTGGGAGAGGAGAGGCAAGAGCCCAGAGGCTGCTCCAAAGCTGGCATGGAGGGTGGCACTTGACAGGAGTCACTCTCTCTACCCGCCATGCGATTCCAAGAATGACATTGTATTGCCATTGTCTCCAGTCTCTATGCAGCCTGACAAAGACCTCTATGGGACTTCCAATTCATTGGAAGTATTTGAAAGGTTCAGGCATCCTCCAGGTCCACTGGGTACTTAGCCTACAGGGGTGGGGTTGGGACCCGCATAAGGGGATGCCTAGTCATAAGCTTGTGGGATAGCAGGAATGCTGGTTGGAAGTCCTGCATTCAGGTCCCAGCTGTGCTTCTCACAAACTGGGTGACCTTGGGCAAGTCTCTTTCCCTTGTAATGAAGGGGCCAAGATGGTGGCTTAACTGCAGCAAAAGACAAAACCGCTTGGACTATCCTTCCAAACCAATCTTTAAAAAGCGCTTCAAAATGACTTAATGAAGGGGCTGAGCTAGATGACCCTGAAGGTCCTCTCCAGACCCCAGACATTAGAGCCCAAAGAGATTTGCCCAGTCAGTAAGTCAACAAAAATGTGTCTAGCAGCAGGCACTGGGCCAAATGTCCAGGCTAGAAGGAACAAAGACAGAGAACACGGGTAGAGAATAAACATTTATTTTGTGCCTACTCCAAGCCATGCCCTTTACAAATGTGATCTGTCTTGATCTCCACAAGCCCAGGAGGTCATTGCTGTCACGATCCCTGTTGTACAGTTAAGGACATTGAGACAAACAGAGAGGAAGTGACTTGCTCAGGCTCATAGCTAGTGTCTGGGGAGGGATTTGAACTCAGATCTTTCTGCCTCCAGATCTAGAGCTCTGTGCATAGTTGGATCTCACCTTCTGATCATGGAGGAAAGGGATGATGCAAATAACCATGTCTAAGCAAGAAATCACAACAGTAAACAGGAGGTGAGATATAGATTTAAACTCAAGAAGGATTGGTACCTGTTCTCTTCCCTTATAGTCAGATTAACTGAGGCCCTTTGTGCCGGGGGCATCCCAGGCTCAAGGTCTACACTGGACCATTTGGATTCTTGTGTGAGATGAGCAGAGCTCTCTGCCCCACTGTCTGCAGCCACAGACACTGAGAAGGCTTTTTCCCAACTCAGCTCCTGTTCCTCCCCCAGACCTCCCCCCAGTTCTTTCCTTCTTGGCTCCTCCTCCCCCTGCTTTATGCCCCATGAATCCTGGGCACCCTGCCATCCCATTACAGGCTCTTCCCAATGGCCCACCCCCTCCCTCCTCGTGCCCCCCTTCCTCTGACCTCTCACAGGCTGCTGGCTCCTTGCCAGGACCCCCCACTTTGGGCTGTTAGAGTTGCCTAGCACAGCAGCTGTGGCCATCCCTTAGCTGGGCTCTACCACTAACCTGAATGGAAATCTCATATGCTGGGGCTGAGAATGCCCTGGGGAAGCCCTCCTGTGCACATTGTGGGAGGTTCCAGCCCAGACTGGCTCCAGCATCCAGCCTCTGCCAAGACAGGGAGGGCACCAGGTTCTCACCTGGCATGAGGTGGGCTCCTCAGCCCCTCACTCCCTAGAGGAGCACCTAGAGCCAGGAAACCACTAGGTCAATGCTCATTCAGTGCTGTTCTCACCCTCCATCAGAGACCAGGGACTTGTTAGACTCAAAGTTAGGCATGTCCAAGTTTAAACTTATTTAAGTTGTTTCAAGGATGTTCTCTCTGTCTCTCTTTCTCTCTCCATCCCTTCCTTTTTCCCCTCCTTTCCTCCCCACCTTCC
>NW_025389136.1:0-2732 GCF_016433145.1 Gracilinanus agilis | reverse complement strand
GGTCAAGTGACTTGCCCAGGGTCACACAGCTGGGAAGTGTCTGAGACCAGATTTGAACCTAGGACCTCCTGTCTCTAGGCCTGGCTCTCAATCCACTGAGCTATCCAGCTGCCCCGCCCCATAGCTCACCTCTTAAAGGGCTTATTTTATTTTTTTAATTGATCATTTATTTCTATATTACCTTTATTTCCAAATATATCTCTCCTTTCCCTTTACTTAGTAAGCCATTTTTTGTAAGAAAATTTTTAAAAGAGAAACACTGATCTGTGGTGTTTGTACCTATGCAATAGAGGAAGGACTTCTACAAATAGATGGGAAAAGACTTCATAAGAGAAAATATAAACTTTTACAAGGTTAATTGGAGTTATAGGCATGTGGGAAGTCTGTCCCCAACCATATCCTTTGACTTGTAGCACTTGCAACCCCAGACACTGCTGAGAGCATATATTTCCTCAATGAAATTTTTTGTCCTTTGATTTCTGCTGAGGCCAAAGAGTTCATTTACTTCTGAGAATTATTTGATCTATTCTAGTCTGTATAATAGGGTAGCATGATGGCATAGTGGAATAGAGCACTGGGCGTGAAATCAGGAAGACTCATCCTTATGAGTTCAAATCTGGCCTCAGACACTTACTAGCTGTGTGACCCTGGGCAAATCATTTAACCCTCTTTGCCTCAGTTCTTAATCTGTAAAATGAACTGGAGAAGGAAATGTGTCTCCAGTATTTTTGCCAAGAAAGCCTCAAATGGGGTCATGAAGAGTTGGACATGATTAAAATGACAAACGACAACAAAAATTTCCATAACTCCCCCAACTTCTATGTATTACTTCGATTTAAAAAAAATGATAGCTATTAGTGATAATCTGTTTTGAAGCTAAATTTAGTAGGAAGAAGTTAAGCAGCTGATAATAAAGTAAAATATTACTCTGAGAACCCAGAGAAAGTGGCATTAGTCTTGGACTCTCCAAAGTAGTATACTCTTAGATGGATAACATTTGAAGTGTAATGGATAAAAATAATTCTAGCTCATTATCTCTCTTGGAGATAAGTGAGGGAAGAAATAAGTTTTGAGCAAAGGTCCTCCTCTTGCTTTCCTACAAAGTTGGAAATCACAGCATCTCTTGGAAAGAGGGGAACCAGATTCTAGATCAGATAGTTATCCTTGCCATGTGTGAGCTTTCTTTAGATGGCTACCAACCATATTCATCTTATTACGTCGGTGTTGTTTTTCCCCTATTTACATTATTTGTAGTATTGTGTATATTATTCTCCTGATTCTCCTTATTTCACTTTGTATGTATATATCTATTATGCATATGTCTTCCAATGCTTCTAGAAACTCTTTGATGTCATCATTTCTATACCCAGAGAGGCAGCATGGATAGAGTTCTAATCTTGGAACCAAGAAAACTTGGGTTTAACTCACACTTCTGAAATATATTGGATGCATGGCTCAGATTGCTTAATCTCTCAATGCCCCTCAAGTCTCTTGAGATTCTAAGTTATAAAGAGCCATTCTGCACTAGTAGAGGAAATTTCTCTTCAGGAACTAATTAAATTATACTAATTAAATCACAGGTCCAATTCGTAGCTCATCATTCTTGTGACACAATATCCTAATATATTCATGTATCGCAATTTGTTTCGTCTTCCCTAAATTGATGGATATATATTTTCTTTGTAATTCTTTGCTATAATAGAAAGCACTTTTTTTATTTTGTTCATTACATTAAAATTTCCAGGTATCTCCTTCCCTCCTTCCTTCCACATACTACAGAAGATATAATTTGACATTATATATAAAACCAGGTCTTTCATGGTTGTATTTTTCAGTTCATTCTTTGGAGATAGACATATGAGTTATCCTTTAAACAATAATTCTGTTATAATGTTCTCTTGGTTTTGCTCATAATTTTAATTTTAATATATGTCATGTATGTCTTTCCATGCTTCTTACAGTACAATAGCATTCCTTCACAACTATTTGACACAACTTGTTCAGTATTTCCCCAAATGATGGGTATTCCCTCAATTTCCAGTTCTTTGCCACCAAGAAGAGAGCTCCTATAAATATTTTTCAACATGTAGATTGTGTCAAAGGGTGTACCCAGTTTTATAACTTGTTGGGCATAATTCTTCATTTTCTAAAATAGTTGGATCAATTCACAGTTCCATCAACAGTGCATTAGTGTCCCCATTTTTCCACATGCTCTTCAATATTTGTCATTTTCTCCTTTTGTAGTTTTAGCTAGTCTAATAAATGTGAGAAGTTATCTTAGAGTTTTGATCACATTTCTCTGATCAATAATGATTTAGAACATATTTTCATATGATTATATGTAGCTTTGATTTCTTCATCTAAATACTGCCTATTCACATCATTTGACTCTATATATTTGAGAAATGAGATAGACATTTGGGAAAGCATAAAATTTCCCCCCAGTTTCTTGCTTTCCTTCCAATCTTGGCTATATTATTTGTACAAATCCTTTTTGATTTAATATAATCAAAATTATCTATATTATGTTTCACAATGCTCTCTATCTTTTGTTTATTTGTAAATTCTTCTCCTATTCATAGATCTGGTATGTAATATGTTCCATGTTCTAATTTGCTTATGATACCTTCATGTATTATGTAAATATCTCTTTCAATCTTTGCCTTCCTTTCAACAGCAGTGCAGGTCTTTGAATTAAAGTCTCTTCTCTTCTCTTCTCTTCTCTTCTCTTC
>NW_025389135.1:0-7136 GCF_016433145.1 Gracilinanus agilis | reverse complement strand
TATATATATATATATATAGAGAGAGAGAGAGAGAGAGAGAGAGAGAGAGAGAGAGAGAGGCTCTCTCTCTAGGCTATTCTTTCTTTTTTTTAGTAATCAATTTTATTTCCACCCAATTATATGTAAAATGGTTTCCAACATTTTTCAAGGAATACTGAGTCTTGAATCTCTCCCTTCCTTCCTTCCTGCAAACCCCTACACCCCTTGAGATGGTAAACAATATCATATAGATTTTACATGTGCAATCATATAAAACATTTTTTTCATATTAATACTTTTATGGGAGAAAACTTGAATGAAAACAATATTCAGAAAGAAAGTGGAAAAATTTGCTTTGGTCTGCATTCAGATTCCATCTCTGGAAGCAGATGTTATTTTTTATAATGAGTCCTTTGAGATTGTTTTAGATCATTTTATTGCTGAGAATAGCTAAGTTATTCACAGTTGTTCATTATATAGTATTCTTCACTTTGTCAGTTAATGCAAATCTTTCCAGGTTTTTCTGAGCTTCTCTTGCTTATTATTTCTTGCAGCACAATAATATTCCATTATAATCGTATACCATAGCTTACTCATCCACTATCCAGTTGATGGATATCCAATCACTTTCCCAATCTTTTCCTCCACAAAAAGAGGTGCTTTAAATATTTTTGTACATAGATGTCTTTCCCCTTTTTGTTTTTAATCTCTTTGGGATACAAACCTTGTAATAGTATTGCTGGGTCAAAGGGTATGTGCTTTCTAGAATGATTGATTAATTCCCCCAACACCAAGTTAGTTTTTTTCAATTTTTTTCAATTTTCACACATTCCCCTCCAAGTTTTGTTATTTTCCCTTTCTGTCATAATAGCCAATCTGATAGATGTGAAGAAGTACCTCAGAGTTGTTTAATTTTCATTTCTCTAATTAATAGTGAACTTAGAACATTTTTTGCATGACTAGAGAGTTTTAATTATTTTGTCTGAGAACTGCCTATTCATTTCCTTTCACTATCAGTTTGGAAATGATTGGCATTCTTATATATTAGACTCATTTCTCTATGTATTTGAAAAAGGAGGTCTTTTTTAGAGAGACTTGTAAAAATTCACACTACTTTGATTATTGTGTATTACTTTTCATCCTGAATCCCCTTGTTTAATTTCTGATGACTATATTCCCACAGTTTGCTCTCTTTTCTATCAGACCCTCCCCTTCTCTTATCCCAGTGGTTCCCAAACTTTTTTTGGCTTACTGCCCCCTTTCCAGAAAAAATATTACTTAGCCCCCTGGAAATTAATTTTTAAAAAAAATTTTAATAGCAATTCATAGGAAAGATAAATGCACCTGTGGCCATCACGGCCTCCCTGGATCACTGAAGCACTCACCAGGGGGCGTAGCGCCCATTTTGGGAATCACTGCCTTATTCCCTTCTCTTCCTACTTTTCTGTAGGGTAAGATGGATATCTATACCCTATTGATTGTCTTTGTCTTTCCCTCATTGAGCCAGTTCTTTTGAGAGTAAGGTTCACACATTCTCTTCCTCCACTGTAAAACTCTTCCATGCTTATTTTGTATGAGATAGTTTACCCCATTCTATTTTTACCTTCCCCTTCTTCCTAATGCATTCTTCATTCACATGCCTTAATTGAATCTTTTATTTCATCCTATCTTATTCAACTCACACCTTTGGCCTCTATGTACACTCCTTTTAAATGCCCTATGATAAAAGTTCTTTGGAGGTACAAGAACCATTTCCCCATTTAGGCATCTACACAGTTTAACCTTACTGAATTTGTCTTTTGATTTCTCTCTCCTGTTTACCTTCATAGGCTTCTCTTCAGTCTTGTTCTTGAGAGCCAAATTTTCCATTTAGCACTGGTCTTTTCATTAGGAATGTTTGAAAGTCCTCTATTTCATTTAATAAAAGACTCATCTTTTCTCCTGAAGGATTGCACTCAGTTTTGCTGGATAAGTGATTCTTGGTTGAAGTCCTACCTCCTTTCCCCTCTGGAATATCGTATTCTAGGTCCCCTTTCCTTTAATGTGGAAGCTGCCAATTCTTGTGTTATCCTGAATGTGGTGCCACAATATTTGAATTGTTCCCTTTTGGCTACTTAGAATATTTTCTCCTTAATTCCAGAGCCCTAGAATTTAGTCATAATGTTCCTGGGAGTTATCCTTTTGTGTTTTCTCTCTGGAGGCAATCAGTGGATTCATTCTTTTTTATCCTGTGGTATTAGAATATCAGTGCACCACACTACAGTATTCTACCACATTAACATATCAATCATACTTGGTCCAGTTGTTCAATTGATGTATACTCCCTTAGTTTTCAGTTCTTTGCTACCTTAAAAAAATCTGCTACAAATATTTTTATACGTGTAGGTCCTGTTCCTCTTTCTTTGATCTCATACTGTGAAGCCCTAGAAGTGGTGTCACTGGTTCAAATCACAGTTTAGTGATTCTTTAGTGGGCATCATTCCAACCTGTCATCTTTCCAAGATGATTATGATTATTCTACTAAAATGACTTCCAGGGCCCCTATTTGCTTGAAAATAAAATTTAAAAAATTCATAAATATGTCTATATGTATCTGTATCTATTAACTACCTACTTCTGACCTCTATTGCATCTTCTTCAGCCTTACCATATATGTATTTTTTCCTATACTTTAATATTCTAGCAAAACTGGACTATTTAAAGATCTGATTCTTGTCCTGCTATATCCATTTTGGGTATCTTTATTCCAACTGTGTCGCCATGTCTACAGTGGACCTTTCCTTTTGTTGTTTAATTGTGTCCAACTCTTCATGACCCCATTTGGAGTTTTCTTGGCAAAGACACTGGAGTGGTTCACCATCTCCTTCCCCAGCTCATTTTACAAATGATGAAACGGAGGCAAACAAGGTTAAGTGACTTACCCAGGATCACACAACTGGTGTCCAAAGCTGTTTTTGAACTCACATATTCCTGATCCCAAATATAGCATTTCTATCCATACTGGGTCATTTAGTTGCTCCATTCTATTTCTAGGTGAAGGTTATTAGGATGAATTACCACCTTCTCCTGTCCTCAAGCTGTGAGAACTAGGAGAAGTGGTTCTCACAGTTTGGGGGGAGAGGTGATTCACCTCCCTCAAACTCAGATTAATAATGTAAATATAAAGGATTATCTGGGTCCCTGAGTTTGGTAGGTCTCTGTAGAGAAGAAAAGAGTAGTGTATTGACCATTTGTGGGTTCAGATGTGGGTCATTTTTTTTTACATAAGCTAGTCTGCATTAAATTGAATGTGTTTTTTACTTGAGTGCTTGCCTATGTGGTAAAAGCCCTTTCCCATTGCTGTAAAGATAGAAATATGAACCAGATTTGAATGGCCCTAGGGCAAATCCTGAGTGAGAGCAAAATTAACTAAATTCTGAGGTTTCAGGGAAAACCTTAGATTTCCAAGAACTACCCAAGAGAGATTTTATCGAAAAGTACTAAAGATAGAATCTGATCCATGTCATGAATATAGGTATATTTTTAAGCTCCTCACTTCCTTCAAGACCTTTCTTAGATGCTACTTCCTCCATTAAGCCTGCCCTGACCCTTACCTGACTGAAACTGATCTCTCCCTCTTCAAATTTCTCATAACTTTTTCTTAAATCTCTTTACATTTTCAACAATCTTCCACTTATCAGACTTATATGTTCACTCATCTTTTCCTCTCTGACAGATTAGTGCCCTGAAAGCATGATCTGCTTTATTTCCAGTAGCTTTTACAGAGTAAATACTTTAAAAGTCTATAATCAAATAATTGGGGAAATGGGCTGGGATCTGGACCATTGAATTCACAAATGGTATGTTATAGTAGAGCTGGCATTGGAATCAGAAAGACCTGGCATTAAGTCCTGCCTCAAAAATACACAATACTGGTTGTGTGAACTTGGGCAAGTCACCCAGCACTTGGCACAGCGCCTGGTACATTGTAGGAGCTTCATAAATGTTTACCGAACTGAACTGACCTAACCTCTCAGGGTTTCAAACCATTACCTAAGACCATAAGAGCCATACAATCTCTGTCAGTGGAGGATGTTCCTGTACAAGGTATTCTCTCTATTAATCTCTACGCAGATTTGGAAATCACAGAAGAGATATATACACATGAATAAAATTATTATTATTAATAGTAATAGGTAGCATTTATACAGATAGCACTCTAAGGTTTGCAAAATCCTTTACAAATATTATCCAATTTTATCCCTCATATAAGCCTTGAGTTATAGGTGTAATTATTATCTCCATTTAACAGATGGGGAAACTGAGACTGGAATAGATTAAATAACTTGCCCAGGGTGACACAATGTCTAAGGCCATAATTTAATTCATCTCTTCCAGACTCCAGGCCTAGTGTTCTATCCACTATGCCACCTAGCTACCTCTTACACAATAAATCAGTTCAGTAAAACAGCAAATTAGGTGACCCAGGTGAATGGTGCCATGCTATTATAGGATCTCACAAAAAGGAGAAAGAACTAGCAGAAGGGGTCAGGAAAGGCTTCCTTAAGAAAGTTATATTTGAAAGAAGTCCTTTTACATAAGTAGAATTGTATAGGTTAATAGAATTAAGGTGAAGAAAAACATAGTCAGGGAAACAGGGTATGTATGACCAAAGGCTTGAAGATGGGTAAAATACAAGGCATAGTTGGACAGTGAATATAATAGTTTGATGGAAGCAAAAAGGTTTTGTAAAGGAGTTGTGAAAAATAAGATTGCAAAGGTATATTGTGTCCAGTTTTTTTTTTAAAAAATTGAATATTTTCATGACTCATACTGTGAAACAATCCCATCTCTGACAAAATCATTTTACTTTCCAAATTTAAATTTGGAATTGCATTGATAAATCAATTAACAAATGTATAACATATTATTGATCATTATATATTGTGTAATATGTATATTATATTTCCATATATTGTAAATGTTATATCTATTTAATAGATGAAGAAACTGAGGCAAAGACTACATATCACTATATAAATAAATGTATATATAGAGATATACTTTCTATAATATGTAAATAGCTATATATACCATATGTAAATGCATACATAAACATACCTTTATACATATGTGCATGTGTGTGTGTGTGTGTGTGTGTGTGTGTGCGTGTTTGTGTCCTAGGCTAGAAGTACAGTGACCACTCACAGGTCTGATTCCACCCTGATTTCCCCAAGGGCTCCATATCTCACCTGGACTGGTCCTACCTTCCTGCCACGTACTCCAGCTCTAGTGGCTCACCATGTTGTTGCCATATTTAATTTTTATCCCATTTCAGTTCAGAACTCCTGAGCTCAAGTGATCTATTAGCCCTAGCCTCTCCCACTAGCTGGAAGTGTGTATGCCATCATACCCAGAAAGAATTAAACAATCTTAAAGAAAGCTAAACTGAGCAAAAGAATACATTTATTCTCACTGAACAATCTCGATGGATGAAAAATATAAAGGTGTCATTATGCATGAGTAGACTGGTCATTTATGTACTTTCCCATGAAATGGGATGCTGATTTCAAGAGAGCAGCTAGGTAACACAGAGGATAGAGCACCAGACCTGGATTTGGGAGGACCTAGCCTCAGATACTTCCTAGCTCATGTGACCCTGGGCAGGTCACTTCACCCCAGTTGCATTAGCTCTCACCACTCTTCTGTCTTAAAATTAATGCTAATAAAAGATAAGGATTTTAAAAAAAGAAACCATGAAATCCTATCTAATTATGCACTTATAGTTCATAAAAGTACATCAAAATCCAATACTTTTGCTTCCTTGGAAGACTCTTGAGAAAATTTTTCATATGTGCAATAACTTTTTAGACTAGTTTTAAATAATATCTCTGTGTCCACTTGATTTTAAGTTGTTCTGTAAGATATAATGTGACATCCTTGTGCCCCAACTGTGGCGTGGTAACTGCAGTATACCTGTGCATGAATGCTGCTTCTCTTAAACCTACAGGAAAGCAGCATGTCATTACCTTCTTTATCCAACAAGGGAGTGGATGATCTGAGTTGCCTGTCAATTGGTGTTCACCTCAAGCCACTAGTCCAGCAGCCTTCTTTCTAGCACATGCAAAGATCTAGCCTTCCCAAAATCTGTAGTAACTCCTTTGGCCACCAGAGGCCATTCAGTCTAGCGATATCTAAATTTTAGTGAAGGACAACAGGACTGCCATGAAGCTGCACCAGTTAGGATTTTGATGTTTTTCTCTTATTATAACCTGAATACATGCATTTCCCTCATTGATTTTAATTCTTAACAGGTTCCCCTAGTCCCAAGGTGAAGCTGATGATTCAAAGACAGGGTAGAGGGGTACAGGGGTGCCAAAACAATAGTTTCAAGTTGGTTGTTTCAGCTGGGTACATAGTCTTTTGAATGAATGGTATAATATATTATTAAAAATATTTTAAAATATTAAATCTATAGCTTGAAAGTTCTTATTTTCATCTCTCTGGTCTTTATATTTCACATCCAGAAGACTTAGACCCTTATGTCATACTATGATCATGTAATTTGTTGAATATAGAAAAAATTAAAGAAAAAAATTAAGTACTGGATTTAGCTACTAAACCTTCCACTTACCCTAGAATCTCTTCAAAGATGATGAGAACTTCCTGTATGTATCTCATGTGGTTCCTAGAAAAGGAGATAGTTGAGGGTCTGGGATCCAACTAGGCAGCCTTTCCCTGTTTCTTTTGCACCAGTTCAGTAGAAAGCCTATCAATCACAGGACTCAGAATCAATATAGTTCCCCTCCATAGTTCAGGGCTTTGTCAACCTCAGATGGTGGGTAGCCCCGGCCATCCCTAATGGAAGTCTGAGAGTCTCAATCAGATGACTGGCAGTGACTGTTTGCTTCCCACAGTCTGCATGACAGTCAGCAATCTCAAGGACAGGAGAAGGAAGAGAATAGCAGTGAAGTCTGAACACTAATCCCATCTCCTTAGTATTAATACCTTTCTTATCAATGCTGTTGTTAAGATGGGGAGAACTGTGATCATCAGAACTACTCTGCTGGAGACACAAATCTCTCCCTCTCCCTCTCTCCCTTCCGCTTCTTCCTTCCCTCCCTCCCTCCCTCCCTCCTTCCCTCTTTCTCTCTCTCCCTCCCTCCTTCCCTCTTTCT
>NW_025389134.1:0-6662 GCF_016433145.1 Gracilinanus agilis | reverse complement strand
TCTCTCTCTCTCTCTCTCTCTCTCTCTCTCTTTCTGCTCCCACCCCATCTCTGGCTCTCTCTCTGTTTGTTTCTGTCTCTATCATTCTCTGTCTCTCTCCTTCTCTTCCTGAGCATCCTTTTAAGCTAAAGGATGCTGCATAGGAGGAGTCACAGAGAAGGGAGAGAACCTAGGGAGCCTAAGGGCCACCATGACAGTGTCAGACAATGCTTCTAGCACTGACCTTACAATCATATTCTTTGGAGAACATTGATGAGTCTAGAATATAGTGGCTAACCATGACCACCACTGCTTACTGGAATTCCTAGATGCTCCTTCCCAGAGTTGTTGCCTGCCTAAGTCTCACTTTTTCCTCCAATTAAGAGCTGTGAGGATGGTTTCTTTTTTTTCCAAACCACCTATTTTGGGGGCAGTCAGGAGGCTCGGTGTATAGAAAGCCACACCTAGAGACAGGAGGTCCTGGGTTCATATGTGGCCTCAGATACTTCCTAACTGTGTGACCCTGAGCAAGTTACTTAATGATAGCCCTTACTGCTCTTCTGTCTTTTTTTTTTTTTGGAACTGATACCTAGTATCCATTTTAAGACAAAAAGATAAAGGCTTAAAAAACAAAACCACCTATTTGCTGCTACCATCTTCGAGTCAACCAAGGCATTCAGAAGCAACTGGGGCTCTTAATTTTGATTGCTGGTTAACATGAAATAATTATAGCAAAACCTCACTGATCCAGATGAATGGAAGAGAAGGCTAGTGTGAATTAAGTGAAATAGCTAAATTATACCATATTTTAAATAAATTTCAGGTTTATTCATTTTAATTACATTCCATAACTGAACCTACCTACTAATAATGTATTTCCAAGTAGAGGGGCTTATTGGACCTTCTTGAATGAATAGGTAAAAACCCACATGAAATTAGCATCTTTTTGCACATAATTATTATGCTGAAATTCTTAAATACAGATTATGCTGGAGTAGGTTAAACATTCTCATAGTCTTTGCTCGCTATTCATTTGTTTCCTTCCTAGGGAGGGCAAAAGGAAATTTAGACTAAGTCTGAATGATAGCAGATTTGCAATTAGTGGAAATTAGATATTGAACTCATTGACCCAAACAATTATGAAGAGCTTTGATAGGGAAAATGACCATGTTTCTGTGTCACAGCAGGATATGAATATTTTAGACTCTGTTTATAATTCTTTTTAATTACCTGAGGATGTATAGGATCAGAGAAACTCCAAAAAAGAATCAATGATTGTTGCAAAAGTAATTTGCCAGCATAGTGAACTCTTTCTTCGTAACTGAGTCGTTCCGCTACTGACACGGCTATTAGTCCTAATTTCAGAAGAAAAAAAAAAAGAGAGAGAGAGAGACAAAACAAGAAATCGAAAGTTGTAGTTAATAGCTTTATAGCAAGAACAGTGTTCAATCTTGTCCTTTTCTGTGTTTTCTCTACTTGTGTTTTGATAGCAATTTGAATAGAAATACTCTGAAGGAATCCCACAGGGCTTTCTAATACTGACATAATCAATAGAAATAAAGCCAAGATGCATAGATGGTTTGAATAGTCTGACAGGCACTTGGGGTTAATGGAAAGTACTAGCTCCTTCCGGAATCATATTGCCGACAGGTAATTTTGTATTAAGAAATGAGACTTGCTTTTTCCCATAAGACGATGGGGTAGCTCCCTCAAGGGTTTTGAGTCTATCTTCCATGGAGAGCCCTTGCAGCAAAGAGAATTTTTAAAAGAGGCAGATATGATCTCTGGAAAGTTCTAGCAACAACTGACATTTTTCAAATGGACGAGTCCCGTCCACATTCACCTGGCCCGTCTGTAATACCTAAGTCACATTTCCTAATACAGAACTGGCTTTGGAGCTTTCCCTCATGTGTGCTCACAAACCATTCTGTTGAACAGTTGTTTCAGAGACCAGAGATTATCATGAACTGGCAAGGGCCAAGTGTGGCCAAGGTCTTCCCACAAATCTTACTGAAACACATATATTTTACAGTCTTGAATTATTTGAAGATTTGTGATGTTTGCAAAGACCTGTAATATGTTGCTTTAAAATTGCATTTATTACAGCATACTTTCCCCGTCCCCCCCAATGTTTCTTCCTTTTGGGGTAGGTAGAGAATATTTGGATATGATTGTCCATTCTATCCAACCTGCCTGCCAACTTTTCAAGTTTGTCATCAATCATTGCTTCTTTGGGAGAACTAGCGAATTATCAGTTAGCCACACATTTTTTTAGATTTCTATTGTAGGGTCTACATTTTCTCACCCAAACTGTTATGATTCTAGTCAGGGCGAAATCCATAGCCGCTAGGGGAGGTTCTCTATAAATGCCAGCTATGTCTAACTGAACACCTAGAGAGTTTGGCATTTACAGTTTAACACTCAGATTCTTCTTTGAAAGGCACAGAGACTGTTACCACAGGCTAGGAATGATACTGGATTTTAAGCATCCTTGACTCTACTCTCTTCAGGTTCCCAAATCCAATAAAGGGGAAGCAATCTTGGATGAACTTTTCATTCCCAGAAATGTTATTTCCAGTGTAGGTAAATATGTAGGTGATGATGAAGATGAAAAGAGAAGAGAAGGCTACATATTATGCTGTAAAAACTAATAGAGTATGGCCTTTTATGGACTCATATAAAGCTAATTTCTGACCCTTAAGTGAAATAATAAGGCATTTTATATAGTAGTTTTAAACTATGTATGTTACCATTCTTAAATTAGAAGGAAAGTTTTCAAGTTCTTTGTTCCTTCTTGATTCTGTAGGTTGCCAGAGTTCATTAAGTATTTTTTCCTAATTTTTGGAATAAACTATTTAACTTTTAAAGCAATTAAATAATACATTTCAGTGGCTGAACTAAAAAGATTTAGCATCATATCAATTATTACCATTAATCGTGGGATGCCAACAAACGCAAGTAATGGTTTTGTCCTTTATATTGTGAAGGTCTGTAAAGGACTGGTATTCTTTAAGGTGGGAATCTGTCTTGTCACCAAAAGTAGCTTCTTCCTCAGCCAGTGCTTTCCAGTCATCAATAAATGCATTCATAATTTCATTTTGTTGCAGGGCCATTTCAACACTATTGGGAGAAGGAATTTTTTTTAGCAATTTCAGATTATAATATTTAATGATACCTTTAGTAATATTCCAATAGCTACTCTTCTTTCTTTTGTGTAAAAATGCTGATTATTGCTTGTCTATCTGATTACCTACAGCTTGCTCCTCAACCTTAGAAAATGGACTTCAAAACAGTAGACTCACATGAAAAGCAATCTTCCCAGATGTACCATTAATTTGATTTGAACTAATAATGGGAAGCACAGGTAGGTAGATATATAATAGCAAAAAAAAAACCAGCTGGATCTTGGGGATAGCGCTCCCTTGCTCATCTTATACTTGGATTCCTGGGCTCTAGAGTCTGTCGTTGTGGCTCTGATGTTTATGTTGTAAATTTTTTTAATTGTTTTACTTTCTTGATAAGCATTGTTAAATAGAACATCTATACACATATTCGTATAAAGCCAGGAAACTCTTAAATACTGCTTGCATTAAAAATATATACGTAACAAAATTCCACATCATTTCAAAGTTGTTCTGTATACCATGTCTATTTCTCAACTTTCTTATGGTTAAAAAGAAAAAGTTATGATGATCTTCTTGCCTTCCTTCCTTCTTTCCTTCCTTCCTTCCTTCCTTCCTTCCTTTCTTTCTTTCTCCTTCTTTCTTTCTTTCTTTCTTTCTTTTTTCTTTCTTCCTTCCTTTTTCTCTTTCTTTCTTTCTTTCTCTTTCTTTCCTTCCTTCTTTCTCTTTCTTTTTTCTTTCTTTCTCTTTCTTTCTTACTCTTTCTTTTTTCTTTCTCACTCTTTTCCTCTCTCTTTCTCTCACTCTTTCTCTCTTTTTCTTTCTTTCTCTTTCTTTCCTTCTTTCTCTTTCTTTCTCTTCCTTCCTTTATTTCTTTCTTCCTCCTTTCTTTTTCTTTCCTTCTTTTCCATCTCCCTCTCCCTTCCAAATACCCACACCATAATTAAAAAAAAAAGCCTCCCTTGTAACAAATATTGTTGTGGTATTTATCATCACTTTCTGTGTTTAGGTTTGTTATCTCAACATTCACAAAGCTATTTATTTCCTCTTGTGTATTTAGCCTGCAATCTGGTTAGCCTGCCATTGGTTGAGTGATGGCCCTCTGGCTACGGTCTGTCTCACAGACCGACTAGCCCACAGACATAATTAACTGACAAGGATCATAGGATCAAAGATTCATCACTCATTGGTGCCAGGGTAAACTGATTGCAGAGTAAATACACAAGAGGAAATACACAATTTTATGAGTACTGAGATAACACACTAAAATATAGCACATTTTTCCCAGTTACTTCAAAATGGTTCTGTCATCTCATCAGTGTGAATCTCTCTTCTAACATTTCAAATCACAACCCATCCATGCCTATGTTTGTGGCTTTCCATACATTCTAGAAGCACTCATACAACTTGCTAGAGGACCTTCCTTCAGTTATTTTAGCATTTTATAAGTACAAAGAAATACTCAAACTGTCCATCCCTTGATAGGTCACATTCCTTTCCAGTCATACATTTCTCAGTTGCCTTCTTTTACATTGCTTCTTGTGTATAAGTCCTTATTGGCATTATATTGCTGTGCACTTGTATACACCACAAATCTCTTGGTTACTCTTTGGATCATCTGAAATTCTGGTGCTCTGATATTTGTGAAGGCCTCTCATTAGCAGCCATATCGCAAAACCAGAAGAATATTGGTGTTAAAAAAGATGCATTTTCATGTGAGGGAGCCACCTGAGAGCACTGAAAACACTGTTTAACTCTGCAAATGAGATCCAACCCATTCACTTCCTCTTTTTCATTTCCCTTCTCTTAATTCTTAATTCTTTGTCAGTATAGAGTAGCTGCTTGAGATTATAGGGACTGGTGCTTATAGGAATTCATCAGCTTGTTTTTTTCTGTGTGGGTTTTTAGGACAGTCTATTGTAGTGACCACGATCACTCTGAGGAATCCCTATAGTCTTCTGGGACATGCAGTCATAACTATGTCATCCGTAAACAGCACTATTCAGAACTTCTTACCACTTTACCACTTGTAGGAAGAGAATCTTTCTTAAATTTGGACTTTGCCTCCATGAGAGTGGTAAACACTTTTGGCAAATGATACATCTCTCTTTGCTCGATTTTGATGGTCAAGGGCTACTAGAACAAAGTTATCTATGTAGCTGTATGTAGCAAGAAATCTTATAAAATAATACAGAAATGGAAGACAACTTGTCAGCGCCATTGTATAAAAGCTCTATTTTGTTCTGTTGAGGCAAATGTTTTTGTTTTTCTAAACAAAACAAGGAGCAATGGGATTTTGTATTCTCTACACCTTTCAGACAACTGTGACTGGGAAAATGCTGTCCACCTTTTTAAAAAATCATTTACAAGAATCTGCCTGTTTCCTTTTAATAAATCCATCCAGAATACTGGTATTTCATCGGTATATGTGCAGAAATTTCTCATAAAGATTTTAAGAAGAGAAAGTAGTCATGTGGAATGAGAGCTACTCATAAATCCCTGGATCTTTTATTTTCTTTTTGCTCATGATTTTTCCCATTCTTTTGGCAACTTTCCTTTAGATGCCACAGAGCCTGCAAATCCATGTCTTCTCTAACTTGGGATTTTCTGTGTGTACTTGGCTTGGTCCAGCTGATCTTAATGTCATTTTCCTAAATGCTACTTCTCTGTCTTTCTTTTTGTAAAATGAGGAGAATAGAACTTAAACCTCCTACTTTGTGTGGAAAGTGCTTTGTTACATTTTGTAAAGCAACATAAAACAGGACTTAATTGTTCTTATTATTTAATCTTTATAGCAACCATTATATGTGTATCTGCAATAGAAGTATAAGCATCCAAATGTGATGGTTACACAACAGAAGATGGAAATATAGTGTTAGGGAAATGCGAACAGCTCTGTTCTATTTTTCACCTATTTGTTGTTCTCCTTCCAGTTTAATTTATAAGCACTCTTAGGACTGCTCTGGCTTAGTCAGATCCCATGTCAAGCTTTCTGGAATATTCATTTTCTTTCACAATTTTCTTTAGTATGTATGATGAAACATCACATAATCTTCCACCATTCTCTTTTATAGTGTTTTTCAACTAAGTTTATATTCTAAATGCGTTTTGCTTGACAGCCATTATCTCCCTTGTTGGCAAAGGAACTAATGATTTGCTAGCTGAGGCAGTTTCTAGGTTTCTTTGGCCTCTTTTGTGTAAAAACTGCTTATAACAACATTGGTTATACTTTTGTAAGAAATGGTGATAATTGTAGGCAATGTCTTTCCCTTTATTCCACTTGATAGAAAACTATTCCACTGATAGCTTTTATTTTTATTATGTCAGATGGAACCGGTTGTAATTTTTTACACCTTCCTTTAATCTTGATCACCACCACTCCTTTCTTGTAGTTTAATGTGTATTTTGATCTTTGTTTTAACTTGCAAATGTTTTGACTACACAGAGACAGTATGAAATTACTTCCTGCTTGGCAAGGTATTATTAATTTCATTTTTTAAAATGGTCAGTGTTATTTCAAGAATTTTCTCTCTTTCTTTCTTTCTTTCTTTCTTTCTTTCT
>NW_025389133.1:0-7821 GCF_016433145.1 Gracilinanus agilis | reverse complement strand
GGAAGGAAGGAAGGAAGGAAGGGAAAGATAGGTAAATTTAGCTAGAGAGAGAAAACAAGATTTCCAGTTAGGCCCTGGGCATTAGCAAATGGAATAGTATCCCCATACATTCCAATATGGTTATAGTCCTGCTATGATGTCCAAAATGTATTAATTACTCTGACCATTTACAGAGTTTTTGATCAAACAATGTCCTTTTATAATAATGTTCATTTATGTTATAAAATGCCCCATTTTATGGCATTTTAAAATTGTAAAGGGTTTGTCTCACAACAACCCTATGAGTTTTCTAGTGAATGTATTACGATCATCCTCATTTTACAGAAGAAGAAATTAAATTCTCAGTGAAGTGAATTGGCCTGGGTCTTATGTCTAGTAAGAGCTGAGGGTAGTAAATGAAATCTTATCTCCTAACTGCTAGATCAACACTGCTTCTGTTATCCCAGGCTATCTCTTAATTGAATAAATCATTTTCTTTATTTGTTTTTCTTCCCTCAAAGTAGTCAAAGACACCCTCTTTGTAATCACCAGTTCTTAGGTAATGGAGATTTTATCCAAATTTCCACTTGGAAAAAATATTGACCTTCCAGTGTGAATGGTGTCAGTGGTTCAGTTGGGTACATGACACTTTTTGCCTGACGGGTCCATGTCACAGGCTGAGGACCTTTCCCCACACTCAGCTGTCATTCTTGCTCAGGCGTGGGAATTACCTGAATCTGGCAGAATCCTCGGGCCTTTAGTTCATCCAGGATAAAACTCTGGAAAGCCTGGAGTAAGCCAGAATAGTCAGAACTGCACATCTTTCCTGGGGGAAGTTGAAGATGGAACTGTACTTGGGTTTGCACAGTCTGCAACAATTGGAGCTCTGTAAGCACATTAGAAGGAGCAACCCATCAGCATGGATACTCAAGAATGTTTTGCTTTCTAGAAATAGCTTTCCTTCAGTTACCTTAGAAACTAAGAGAAGGATAAGAATAGCATTAGATATGAAAAGACCTGGAATGGGTGCAACCAGGACTGGTAGAAAGAATTTTCGTACACAAAAGATAGTGAGAGAATTCTAAGCATCATTCTAAAGAAATAGAGATGTTTGATCCAGAGAGAAGATTTTGGGGGGATTTTATAGCTGTTTTTAAGAATATAAAGGGGGAGTCTTAAGGGGAAAAGAGCAGAGTTGGTCCCAAAGAGCAAAATTAGTAATCATGACTGAAGACATATAAGAAAATAAGCTTAAGAAGACTGTTAAGGAGAAACTTCCTAACAATTAGAGGTGTCTAATAGTGAAATGGACTGAATCCAAAGGTAGTGAGTTTCCATTGCTGGAGGTCTCCAAGAAGAGGCTGGTTGACCATTTCTCAGGGATGCTGTCCAAGGAATTGGCTCTCTTTCATTTCCATGACTTCTGAGATTCCCATCCTGCCTGATTCTTATCAATATGTTCCCATAAATCAGCTACACCAATTGGAGCCCTTCCCTTAGGTGAATAACCCAAAGGAAATTATAATCTAATGGAGAAAATGAGACTTGTACAGAAATGCTAAAAGAATAAAAGGAAATGTGGGTTCATACAAAAAGTATAAATATGATCAGCCCACATTTTGCCTGAGGTTTCCTAATTCTCTATATTTTTATGCTCTTATCAATCCTTATTCCTATGGAAGTTTTTCTTACCACACCAGGCAACCTCAGAATTTCAGAGTTAAAGAACACCTCAGAGGCCATCTAGTCCAACTCCACCCATGCCTCATAAAGGAATCCCCTCAGAGAATCCTCAACAAGTGGTGATCACCTAGACTTCATCCAAAGAGCTCCAGTGAGAGAGAACCTACAACTCCTCAATAAAAACCCATTCCATTTAGGGAAAAATCTAAGTGTTGGATATTTTTGGTAACATTGAAATGAAATTACTTTCTTTGCCACAAGTTATGAGGCCAAATAGAACAAATTTAATCCTTCTTACACATGATAGCATGACAGTTGGGACTGTGATGCTACTGAAGGGAGTACAAATGGGAGGAATAAAAGAATGAAAAGCTATCTTCCTGAGGTTTAGAAAGAGGCAATCCATCATCCTCTAGTGGATGCAGCAGAAGGAGACAGACTGATCTTGGCCATCCTATGACTGTGAATGCCTGGAGGTGTGCAATGAAAAGGAAGTCTAAATGGGAAATTCTGAACACTCGTGAAGTGGCCCTCAAAGATTTCAGTTCTCTGGAGGTACAGATTGCTGTAGAATTAAGAAAAAAACTTGATACTACAAATAAACATTCCCATTCCACCCAGTGGAATGTCTGTAGCTCATCTGGAATAAGACATTCTACTAGAAACTTCTAGTTTATAGCTTGGACATTTCTTTGATTACCAAAAAGTCTGTGTTGAGTTTTTAAATCAAATACATACCCAAACACTTTACATTCATAAAAACCATATACCCCCTATGGGAACTCCACAAGATTGAGTGAGTTATAAAGAGAGACATATCCCATATCTACTTACTCTGACAGGCCTGGGGCAGAGGGGCCTCTGAAATCCAGCGCTGGCTCTCTACATCGCATGTAAATGGCCCACGAGGCAAAGCAAGGTGATAGCCCTGGCGACATATAAGCTGGCATTGCTGAACAGGCTGTCCTTGGTCCATCCCCTTCTCACAAAGGACTACTCCATGGACTACATCAGAAGCTCTAAAGGGGAGTGGACATTGAGGACCTAGGAGGAATGAGAGATAAATGATAAATGGCATCCTTAAGTATTAGCATGGGCAAAGTAGAAGAAAGATGTATATTGCCCAGATCATAGTAAATATTTGCAAAGACAATCCCTTGAGTCAAAGCATGAGAACATATATCATGGACAGGCTTTGAGGATGAATAATGATCTGGGCTTAGACCTGAGGAGAAGGAAGAGGAAAGAGGAAGAGGATGATGGGCTGGATTACATTTGGGAAATTACATGATGTTTCAGTGATTCTAAGCTGCCAGTTGACACAAAAGCCCATCTCTAAATTGAATATTCTCCCAGTGATGGTATAGGGCTAAGAATCATAGAACACCACAACCGTGAAAGAATTTCATTTGTTACTGACTCCCAAAACAAATACATACAGAGTACACATATAGAATATAACATGTGGCAAACAATGACTCACACAAGAGGGATAATATAAAAGTCCCCCCCAGAGACATCATGAGGAAGAAGAGCTCAGGATTTAGAATCAGAGAGACCTATGTCAGAGAGCCACATCTGGGGATGGGATGTCCTGGGTTCAAATAGAAACTGAGACACTTCCTAGCTATGTGACCCTGGGCAAATCATTTAACTCCCATTGCCTAACCCTTACCACACTTCTGCCTTGGAACTGAAATATGATATTGATTCCAAGATGGAAAGTAAGGGTTTAAAAAAGAGAAAAGAAAAGAAAGTCCTGTGCTCAAATTCTGTCTTGAATCCTTACTGTGTGACAATAGTTAAGTCAGTTGATCTGAGTAATTTTCCTAACTAAAAATGAGAATGATTATAATATCTGTAGCTTTATACGGGATAGCATGGCGTAATGGGTCATAATTTAACAAGTTTTTATATTGCACTTTAGGGTTTGCTTTGCAAATATTATCTGATTTTATTCTTACAATAATCCTGGGAGATAGATGCGGTTATTATCCCCATTTTACAAGGGAGGAAATAGGCAGACAGAAGTGAAGTGATTTGTCTAGGGTCACAGAGCTAGCAACTGTCGAGTTAAGATTGAATTCAGGTCTTCTAACTCTGAGTCCAGGTCTTTATCCCCTGTGCCATCTAGGTGAGATCATAGATCCATCCAAGTAATTTAAGAAACTTGAGTAGAGCTCTGGAAAACATAGACCCAGAAACTGATCTGGGAAAGAATTTTGCTTAGTTATCCAGTTTATTAACACGACTCTGTGACCATAAGCAAGTGATACTCTTCAGCAAAGAAAACCAATCTCTCCTCCCTTATCTTCTGTTGTATCGTAGGTGTTTGTGCATTTGCCCTACTCTCTTCTTTCCCATTAGATTGCAAGCTCCCTCAGCTCACTCTTCCTCTCCTTCCAATGACTAGCACAAGACTTTGTAGAAAGCATTTAATCACCATAGGAGGAATTATGGAAACTAATAAATCAATAATCATTATGGGTATATCTGCTCCCTTAGGTTTCATGAGAACTTTTCAGGGTGAGGAGGAGAATGGGAGATAAGTGCACATAGAGACCCAGATATTTCATAGATTTCATAGATATAAAAGTTTCCAGTGTGAATTGATGATACATTTCAGCAACTGCCTCTAACTTAAATCTACACAGGGATGCCAGAGCAGCTAGGTGGCACAGTGGATAGAGTGCTGGTCCTACAGTCAGGAAGACATCAGTTCAAATCCAGCATCAGATACTTAACCCTGTTTGCCTCAGTTTCTTGATCTGCAACTGGAAATGAGTTGGAGAAGGAAATGGCAAACCATTTCAGAAACTTTGCCAAGAAAATCTTAAATGGGGTCAAGAAGAGTCAGACTCAATTGAACAATACTCACAACTAAAACATTTGACCAGGACTCTATTATGATCAAAATTATCCCAAAGGACTGATTTTTGGGGTAAGAATATAAATTTATTGATTATATCAGGTTTATTGATTAGGCCAGCATCATAACCAGTAAAGTGATATTATAAGTCTTTGTGGCTCTCTTGTGATCAGGGACAACCCAAACTGGGTCAAGCAGCTTAATAAATAAATTTTAAGAGCTCATTATTAAGTCCCTCCCTTGAGTATCCTAAAACATCTTGAATTGGTGATAGCTAATTAAGAAGTGGTCCATCAACCTATTCACCCCCCCCCATCTCACAGATGGACAGGCCACATATAGAGGAAAAGAACTCTTCTCCCCTTCATTTATTAACCAAATTCTGCTAAAAAGGAAGACATCCCTTGGGATTTCCAAGGAGAAAGATTAGCAGACTGGATGGTATCTCTGACCCAGATCCCAGACACAGGAATACACAGGTATTCTCCTTAATATATAGGAATGAATACAGTATGTGAAAAATAAATTCTCACAGCTCTCAGAAGTTATGTGACTTGTTAATGGTTACACATATATTGTCAGAGACAGGATGTAAACTCAGCTCTTCCACTACTTCATGCTGCTTATTATGGCTATTAAATCACTTTACAAATAATTCCAAATCTATCACATACCAAGTGGACAAATAAGTCTTTGGTGCTGCTTTTCTGCCTTCACTAATCCTTTTGCCCCAATATCCAAAATTTTTTATTCTTATTTAGGCAACTGGAAAATCTAGCTACCCTTATGGGCACAGATCAAAGGCCACCTCCTCTATGAACACCTCTGTGATCTCTCTATATCAGGGATTTTTAACCTGGGGTCACTAGACCTCGAAGAAAGCCAGTGGACATGGATGGGTAGTAAAAGTCAATCTTTAACAGAATTATAGCCTCTCCCTCAATGATGAACATAGGCAGCAAACATTATTTTGAAGAAGGGTTCATAGTTTTGTCAGACTTCAAAATGGATTCATGGCACAAAAAATATGAAAAAGCACTGTTCTATACAGAAAAGATGTCTAGTTCCTCCGAAAGGCTATAACATTTTGCCTTTCAACCTTAGATAATAGCTAAGATAATAGATAATCTAAGTAACTTGAACAGAGCTCTGGAAAATGTAAACCCAGAAACTTCAACAGGGTGTCTTATCTCCACTCCACTTTAGAAGCTACATAATAACATGGAGGACCTCTCTTATCTCTGAGAGCAAAGCAAGATGAAGCCTTGAATACAGCAATTGTTCAAAACCTATTCATTGCATCAAATTGATTTTTCCTCCTATCCAATGAGAATGTGACCTGGAGCTGGAAAAGATATCAGAAGAAATCTAGTTCAACCCCATCCTTCTACAGATGAAGAAATGATAGCTCAGAAAACTTAAATTACTGATCTAAGATCACATGTCTAGGAAGCATCAAAGATAGCACATTCTCTCAGATTATGTCTAAGTACTTAAAGGATCTATAATTTCATCTGTTATAGGCATTTCCTCCAGAAATACATATTATACCTTTTTATCACTTGGTAGACAGTTTTCTTTTCTTTTCATTCCTTTTTTAAAACTCTTGCCTTCTGTGTCTTAGAATCAGTACTGAGTATTGGCTCCAAGACAGAAGAGTGGTAAGGGCTAGGGCATGGGGGTTCAGTGACTTGCCCAGGGTCACACAGCTAGGAAGTGTCTAAGGCCAGATTTGAACCCAGGATCTCCCATCTCCAGGCCTGGCTTTCTATCTACTGAGCCACCTTGTTTTCAAGGGCTTCTGCGACCAAAATATTAATCCCTCTGTAACCAGCCTAATGAAGAACCTCTCTGAAGTCAGCCTAACTTGTCCCCAGATGACCATCATAAAATACATGGCTAGAGTCCCATGCACCAGTTTGATGGCCTCATCCAGACCTTGTGCTACCCTGCCATATAGTACAACCTCAGAGAACCCAGCATTACCACTGAATCATCATGAAGCATTGGAGAAAGACTTGAGTGGAGAATTATTGGGGAAAGAGCAAAAAAATCACTTTTAGGACTCACTTATAAGCGCCTAAATTCTTCTTTGCTGAAGAAAAAGCAATTCGTGTACCCTAGTTTCAACTAAGATTTAATAGTCTTATGTTTTACTGAGGAACAAAGGAGACTATGGTGAAAGAGGTCTCTGGGGTTTTTTAGCCTTCTTTTCCCTTGGATTAACCATCTAGACAACCTCATAAAATGATAGGGTTAAGGTAAATGACCCCTGAAGTTATTTTCCACCTCAAAAATCATTCTAGATAAATAAAACAATGTATATGAAATCCATTGGAAACAGATGTGCTCTATAAAGCTGTCTCAACAGATGGAAATCCATTGAGCTGGAAGGGCTTTGCACAAAACCCTTTGAGAATTCAAATCCAAACTCCTTCGAGGCCTTCCACAACATGCCACCTCCCAGGTCTTCTCTCCTTTATCTCACCCCAATATAACACGAATCCATATATATAGATACACCACATGCCTACCAAACCATTCAGTCCCTTTCATGCTTTCATATCTATAAACCTTTGCTCACTCTTTTACCATTTTAAAACTCCCTCTCCACCCCTTTGGCTTATAAAAGCTCTACCCATCCTGCAAACACTAGCTCATAAACAGTCTCCTTCCTGAAGCCTCAAATATTTTTTCCTCTTATGATCTTCCCTCAAACTTTGTGACATTTTTTGGTGTTATTATTGGATGTATTTTGTAAGTAGACTTTATGCTTCAAGAGAGCAGGCTTGACTTGCCCTTTGAATATCTTCCCAACACCTCCCAAAGTTCTCTGCACATTTAATTGGAAGCACTTCACAAATGTTTATTGAATTTGATAGGACTTGCCCAAGATTATGAATTTATTTGGTAGCATATTTGGAACTTGAACCCAGGTTTCTTGACCATCTTCTCGCCCCAGTCATTTGTTTCTCCTACTTCAACAGGATGCCTCTGAGGAATATAGAGCAGGGCCTTTAGAACTGTATGAAACCCTCTCAAGACACTGGGGAAAAGATGGAATAAAGAAGCTAGACTTCACTGTTTCTGGGTTTAAATCCTGGCTCAGCCACTCATTGGCTGTGTGACCTTGGGCAAGTCACTTCTATGAAAATGGAATTAATAATACATGCCCTCTCTGCCTTATAGGTTTATTGAGAGGATAAAATGGTTTAGTGTGAGAAGATACTAATGAGAGATAGAGAGAAAGAGAGAGAGAGAGAGAGAGAGAGAGAGAGAGAGAGAGAGAG
>NW_025389132.1:0-1318 GCF_016433145.1 Gracilinanus agilis | reverse complement strand
CCCCCAAAAATAACAGAGGAAGAGAAAAGGTGCAATTTACCAATGCCGGCTCTGCGAGCGTCCGACCAAACCGAGCGGGATGGGGGGGGCTCGGTCCTCCTGAGGGGCCTGGCGAGGAGGAGGCTTCCCGGGGGGGGACACAGGGCAGCTTACCTGGAGCCCCCATGCTTACCTGCACCCTTAGCGCGCGCATGGTCCCCCCTTGCCACCCCCCACCCGCCAGGGCAGCTACACTACGGGAGGGGAACAGAGAAGCAGCCCCGGCTATGGGACCCAGACATGCCTCGCCGCCTGGAGACAGGGGGAGGGAGGGATGGCCCCAAGGGGGACTTTCGAGAGGAAGAATTGAAGGGAGCTGAAGGGAGCGGGGAAGAATTTCAGAGTCGTCCAGAGCAAAAGGCCCGGAGACGGGGCCTCAAAAATCTGCGGAGGCCCATCTCTGCCCCCAAAGTCACAACCAAACCAGGCACCCTGTCTCCTACACACGGAATCAACACTTGTGCCCCCCAACCAGGATGCTAGGAGGGGGAGGGAGGGAGACAGATTCCAGGGCAGAGGACCCAGAGAGTGGTTAACATGGCTCTGGGGGGGAAGAAAAGGGCACTCGGCCCCTGGCTCCCAGCTAGGGAGGCTGGAGTAATTCAGGACACCCTCTCCTCAAAGCCCCAAGGACCCACATCTAGCTCAGCGCACAAGAACCCCAAAAAGCCCAGACCAGGGGAGACAGCGAAAAGAAAGTGTGGTGTGTGTCTATGCCATGAACTCAGCACCTGTCTCTCTCTCTCTCTCTGTGTCTCTCTCTCTCTGTTTCCACAAGGGGACAGGTTTGAACTGAAGGTCACAACACAACTAACTTGTTGGCCTCCCCCCCAATTCCGTGCAGGGGCAGAATGCTAGGCACCCAAGGCCCTGGGCCCGGGATGGAGTGGGGCAACTTGTACCCCCAAGAAGCTTTCTAGACCCATGACCTCTCTTCTTCCTGGGCAGGGAGAGGGCAGTAGCCTGCCCTGCTCCCAGACAGCCATTCCCACCACCCCTGAAAACAGCATCTCTAGACCCTGTGGGGTGGACACGGGCCCAGCCCCAAGCAGGAGAGATGCTTTGGAAATGCTGCCCTTGGCTCACCCTGCCTCCTGACCTCCAGAGAGGCAGGGCCGGAGCCCGGAGAGGATGAAAGAGGGAGGGGAAGGGTGAGAAGGCCCTTCCCCCAAGGCCCTTCCATGGGAAGTTTGCCTTTTCCCCGCCCCCCCCCTCCTCCAGCCTCCTCTGCCCCTGCCCAGCAATTGGGCAACTGGAGGCCGGGGGGAGGGGGGAGTGG
>NW_025389131.1:0-23163 GCF_016433145.1 Gracilinanus agilis | reverse complement strand
ACACACACACACACACACACACACACACACACACACACACACACACACACAAGGATCCCTGAAAGGCTGCATATTCACTTAGAAAACCATGTAATAATATTACAGATGGAGGACTGGACACTTCAGCTCTAGGCAGTTCTCTTTAAGTCTATACCACCTGTAGTGGTGGAATGATTTTCCCCTCCCAGGAGTTCCCCTTTTCAAAATCACAGGTCCATAATAGCAAAACTGATTAAAATTGTACCTCTCCTACTGTCTACCTTTCCCACCAAGCATGCCACTCCTAATTATATAGAATTGTTTTTTCTAGAGACTTTCTAGAATGCACAGGTTCCTCCTTTGTTCTCATTTTGTGACATGAGAAGGGCTTCCCATCTCTGCTAGGAGTAGCAAGGTTCTAATTGGTCTGTCTGTCTCTGGATTATTTTTCCCAGAAGGCCTTTCTTTGGTACTTTACATCCTGTTCTTGTCCTGGTCAGCTATCCAATGGCCACCTACCACAGCCTAGCTGGGGAGTCTTATACACAGACCATCACAACCCCCTAATCCCCCTAAGCTGGAGAAAAAAGCCCAAAGCAACAAGGGCATGAAAATCCATTGCTAACTTCATAATAAGATGAGAGGGAGGAGTCAGAGAGCAGCTTGATATGGTATTAGCTCCTTAGTGGGAGTTGAAAGGGTCCTTAGTCATCATCTAGTCTTTCAATCATATTTTACAGGTGAGGAAACTGAGACTCAGTATGAGAAAAGAACATATGTAACTAAGATCATTCATCCAGAAAGACTGGTATCTTCTTCCTATGTAAAACTGGGTTTCTTTTTTTTTCCTTTTGAGTTTTCAGATGGTGACTTCCAATAACAGTCCCAAAATTGGTGTATGTGTTGTGTGTGATGGGAAAGAGAACATCCTATGTCTCATGTTCCCAATCAGCAGTCTGACTTTGAGATGGGAGGAAGTTCTGTGGGTAATGCTGGCCCTAGGCAAAACTATAAGCCAAGTCTGTCCTTAGCAACTCTGCTTCTGCCCCAGGACCATCAGCACCAGCACCCCACGGGACTGTTGTCAAAGCCAGCTTAGGGAAATTCTGTGAGTTTCTAGGCTCCATGGCAGATATGAAAATCTTAGAGTGATTTCCCTCTATTCTTCTCCCTCCCAATACTCTGCTGAGGGAACAGGAAGGAGAAAGGAGGGGATATAGAGTGGTTAAATACATCCCAGGGAGTTATAATTTCCCTATTTTTTAGTTTCAGCATCTTCCAGAACCCAGGGCTGTAAACTTTTGAGTCATCTTTGACTTCTGTAGCAATCCAGGTATATATTAATCTTGATATTATTTTAAGAGTGCTCAAAAAATGACTTTTATGATTGATTTCTGTAACCTTGAGTTGAATTGAACCTCAACCTCGCCAAACTCCTAGCCCTTCCCTAAGGCTACACTCTGGAAGACTGGTCAGTTATCTGTCTCCTTGCCTTACCTTCAATCAATCAGCATTTGTTTCAAGACCTTAGGCCTCATGGATTCCTGATCTAGATGTTTGCTCTACCTGTTATTTCAGGTTCCAAAAGTTTGTATCTCCTGATGATTACGTATGTATCAGACCACTTGGCTCTCCCCTTCCCCCCATATATGGTTGTAACCCCAATAAAAGTAGCTATATGAGAGTTGAGAAAGAAGCTCTTGACCATCAGAGCTCTGAACCACCTAAGCTCTCGACCACCAGAGCTTACTCGCTGTCTGTCTACCTTATCCCAAAACTTTCTATGTCTGCGTGTCTTTATTCTTGCCTTATGTTCTCTTTCCACTAGTTTTTAACCTGCTACCCATTTTCACTCAGTCCTTGGTTACCCTTTCTAAGTGTCCAACCCACTAGGAATCTTCGTGGAGCTGCTGGACGGCTTCAACTTCTCATTCCTTCAATCCCCACAACCCATCAACTTGCCAAGTTCTGCCTGTTCTTCCTTTGAAATGTCTCTCCCATCTGTCCCTTCCTTTCGCATTCCTTGATGCCAGTGTAGTCCAGGCTTTGATCCTATAATGCCTGGTTTTTAGATGCTTCTTAAGTGGTCTCTGTGCCTCAGTTTCTCATCTCTCCAATTTATCCTCCACTGTCTACAAGTCATCTTTCTAAAACACACCATGGAGCTGTGAATTGGTTTAGTCATTCTAGGAAAAAGTTATTTAAATGTTCATTTCATTAACCCAGAGATTCTAGTGCTAGCCATGTGCTCCAAGGAGAGCTCTTCTCTCAAAAAGAGAAATAAATGTTAATCACAGTACTTTATTAAGAGTTGTAGAAAAAGGGGCAGCTGGGTTGCTCAGTGGAGTGAGAGTCAGGCCTAGAGACAGGAGGTCCTAGGTTCAAACCTGGCCTCAGCCACTTCCCAGCTGTGTGACCCTGGGCAAGTCACTTGACCCCCATTGCCCACCCTTACCAATCTTCCACCTATGAGACAATACACCGAAGTACAAGGGTTTAAAAATAAAATAAAATAAAATAAAAAGAGTTGTAGAAAAGAACTAGAAACAAAGAAAGATTGATGGATAGCTAAACAAAATGTGATATATTGATGCAATGGAATATTCCTGCATTGAAAGAAATGACTATATAGAGGATTTGGAGAATCTTGGGAAAACTGCTATGAACTAATGCAGAATGAAGTATGCAGAACCAATAAAACAATATACGTGTTGTCTATGACAATATAAACAGAACAATAAAACAAAACTGACTGTTGTCTAATTATAATGACCAAGTTTGGGTTCAGAAAATCAGAGTCCTGAAAGTTGGAAGGGGTTTCAAATAGCCATCTAGGTTATACCATACCTGTGTAATTAGGATTTGCTCCCCAGAACTCTAATTCCCAGCATCCCACTTTCATTCTCACATTAAGTCCTTACATTTTGGAGATAAAGTTTGTGTGTGACCCTGCCTCTCTCTCTTTTCCTGCTAATGTGGCTGGGAAGACTCTTTACTCAGGCTTTTACTTTTTACTTTTTATTTCTTTTATTTCAAGTGATTATTAATAAATCTTATAAAATATAATGCTTGGAGTCATTAGATACTAATTTTAATTTTACATACCTAAAAAAAAAATCCTCCCTCCAGTATACTGGACAAGTGGTTATCCAATCTCTGCTTAAAGATACCCTCTACCTTTTCCCCAGAAGGGAAGAAAAGATTGAAAGTCTACGTCTCTTCTTTATAGAGGTTTGTGTTTGAAGGAGTTTAGGTATGGAGCATTGCATATTCACTCACATGGGTGCTATATTAATTGGTTTTGCTACACTGCTTTTCTACCCCCTCTTCTAAAAATGTTGTTATATATTTGGAAATGAATGTAATATATCAATTAAAACAGTGAGCCAGGTGGCTCAGTGAAAAGAGAGGCAGGACTGGAGTCAAGAGGACCTGGGTTCATATTTAGCCTAGGCCATTCCTAGTTGTGTGATCTTGGGCAAATCACTTAACCCCAAATACCCAGTCTTTACCACTCTTCTGCCTTGGAATTGATACTTAGAACTGGCTATAAGATAAAAGATAAAGGTTTTTTTTAAAAAAAGAAACAAAAACCCACCACTTTCTAAGTAAGAGATTCTTGGACTTCACAGTAAAGAGAGGACTGAAATACGCTTGACCCATTTTCTCATTTCCCCCTGCCTATCTGTTGAACCATTAACTATACAAACTAGAATTTTTAGTAATGCATGTATCTTATGACCTACTTTGTTCAATCTGTACTAAATTCACCTTGAATCTCAGATTCAAAGTGAGACACTCCTAGACACTACTGGAAACAAACATGTCTTTTTGAATTTCTAATTTCATCATTGGTAATTATATAAAAGTATTAGAGAGAATTTTTTAAAGCCCAATTACACTGATTTGGACAACAGATGTCGTGTAATTATAATGACCAAGCTAAGGTGCATTTCTTGAACCCTCACTTTTGTTCTATCAAAGCTGCTTAAACCATCAGTTACTAATTGGCAAAGAAATCATAGCAATTTTATTTGGGCTAAAATAAGGACTACAAAACAGGTAAACCCTGTGATGCCTATCCCTGGGGATTTTTGTCTTGGATGGGTCTAGATAACCCTCTGACTCTGGCTGCTGGAAAGTAAATCAAGGAGTTGAGAATTCCAAACTTCCTACTTTTACTATAATGACCATATGCTATTCCATGGGCACCCACCTCTGTTTATCGGCACTTGCCAGGCACCAGTCAAACCTGCTCCTCACCTCTACATCCAATCCAATCCAAATATAAACAGAACAATAAAACAAAACTGAATGTTTTCTAATTATAATGACCAAGTTTAGTTTTAGAACCAGAACAGAGAATCATCTCTTCCCTGAACATCAGTCCTGTACCACCAGCTTTCTGCTAGCCATCGGAAACTGGATGTTCCATAGACATTTCCAATGGAATGAAATGTCTTCCTTTCTTCTAAGCTTCTCTATTGCTGGGCTAGCCATGCACCACCATTGTCCAGTCTCTCAGTTGGTAACCTCGAGATTATCCTCAACTTCTCACTCTCCTTTATCCCACAGAGCCAATCAGTTGCCAGATCTCAATATTTTTACTTCCATCCATAACATCTGACTTCTTAACCTCTTCTCTTTATTCATACAGTAGCTACCTTAGTTCAGGTTGTCATCACCTCTTACCTAGATTATCAGCCTGTAATTGGCTTTCCCACCTCAAATACTCCTGCTTCAGTCTACCCTCTGTACAGCTAACTTGTTGATGGCTAAACAGTTAGTGAAGGTTTGTTGTGGGACCCCAAGTCTTCTGACTTACAAGGTCAATACAGTAACCTCTACCTACTATCGTGAATATACTGTGCTGTCTCTCAAATCGTTATAATAATTGTAAAGCACTTAGTACAGTGCCTGGCAGAGAGTAAGTGCTATGTAAATGTTAGCTATTATTATTAAGAATGATGTGGAACAATTAGATGGTTGTGTGTATTGAGAGTAAGGGAAGTCCTGGGTTCAAATTTGACCTCCTCAGGTACTTCCTGGCTATGTGACTCTGGGCAAGTCACTTAACCCCAATTCCCCAGCCCTTAGCATTATTCTATCTTGGAATCTATCAATCCTAAGGCAGAAGGTAAGGGTTAAAAAAAAAAAAAAAGAATGATGTGATGCTTCCTAAGAAAGCCCAACTGGGTCTCTTAACTGAATCACAGATTTCAGTCAGTGTGTTAGTCAACAAGCATTTTATCATGCACTTACTATGTGCCAGGTACTGTATTAAGCACAAGAGATACAAAGAGAGGCAAAAAAACAGACCCTGCCTTCCAAGAGTTCACATGTGAATGGTGACAATATAAAATGATCCTGCCACTGTAGGGCCAGGAAGTGCCACAGGGCACCCATCCAAATTACCTGGGCACTTGGACATTCCTTCCTTATTCTCTCTCCACCCATCATCTTGGCTCCCATGTTTACAGATTCAGCATGCCTCAGAGCAGCCCTGTGAAGGAGGGCATGAAAGGATTATCACTGTAATTTTACAGAACAGTGAAGTGATGCTGAGATATGGCCTGTAATACAGGACTCCCCTCTACCCCTCCAGTAGTGCCTTTCTTCTGAGATACCTTCTGTCTCCCATTGTGTGTGTAGTTGTTGGCATGTGATATTAGAATGGGAACCCCCTGAGGACAAACATCAGGTTTTTGCCTTTTTGTGTGTGTGCGCGCGTCCTCAGCACTTACCATAGAGCCTGGCATGTAGTAATCACTTTTTAAAGTTTGTTGATAATAAGGAAGAGAAGGATGAAGGGTGATAAGATTTATGATAAAGAGAGAGGCATGTCTTCCTATTGTGAATTTCTCATATGATGTCATGCCTTGTGCCAAGGACTTTGGTGCCAAGGGCTTTTCTCCACATCTTCAGTGGGGGCTTAGCTGAGTGGGCAGGAGCTGTTATACCCACAGAAGTAGCTGCCAAGTTGAATCACAAAAAAGGGAAAACTCACTGGATGATGACCATAAGGATAGGAGAGCCCGTGGTCTTGAGGGGTGCTCTCATTCCATGGCTTCTTGAACTCAGGGTCCTAGACTGCATCTATTAGGGCAATGGTTCCCAAACTTTTTTGGCCTACCACCCCCCCTTTCCAGAAAAAAATATTACTTAGCCCCCTGGAAATTAATTTTTAAAAATTTTAATAGCAATTAATAGGAAAGATAAA
The DNA here is from genome assembly GCF_016433145.1 of Gracilinanus agilis. NCBI lineage: Eukaryota > Metazoa > Chordata > Mammalia > Didelphimorphia > Didelphidae > Gracilinanus > Gracilinanus agilis. Next base: position 16,964 of record NW_025389131.1, on the reverse strand, counting down.
TGCACCTGTGGCCGTCACCGCTCTCCTGGATCGCTGCACCACCCACCAGGAGGGGGTGGTGCCCACTTTGGGAATCACTGTATTAGGGTCTAAAAGAAGATGTTTTAACTCACATGGCACATGCCATGTCTTGTTCCTTCAGAGGTGGTGGTGTTCCACACCATCTGTTACACTAGCAATGTGTTAGTATTAAAAAGCTGAGCTTTTCTTTTCACAGAAAACATGGGGTCACTAAAAGAACTCTGAAATCCACCCAAAGCTATCCAGCCTGCTCTCTTTCTCCTTGGCAACTCTGCTTTAGGCTGATCATTTATCTGGATTCTTTAGCCCATATAGATATATGAGTGCATGGTGAAATCTGGGCAGCAGATATTCTTCATCCACTTGCTTTTTCCTGTGTGGATGGACAGACCAAACCCCTTTGAAGAAATCAAAAGTCTCTTCCTGGAGCCTCCTCAAGGCTTGTTATAATCAGCACACAAAGTATCTCTGAGGACCTCACCATCCTGATCTGGCCCGGTCACCAGATCTTGTCCATAAAAGTGGCAAATACTCTTGGGGATCGGTAGACATTTCTATTTTCTGTCATGCCATTTTTCTACTATCAGGTCACTGAACAGGATTATTTCTATTGTTACATCTTCCAAGGAATTCACAACATTTTGTTGTACGTATGGCTAGGAGGTATCTTACAGGCCAGTCCCTTAATAAATATTAATAGTGTTTTGTGGGGGGCAGCTAGGTGGTTCAGTGGCTTGAGAGCCAGGACTAGAGACATCCGGACCCCAGCTGGGCAAGTCACTTAAGCCCACTGCCTAGCCTTTAGCCTTGGAACCAATAAATACCCAGTACTGATCTAAGATGGAAGTGTTTTGTGGTTTACAGAGTGCTTTACATACATTATTTCTGGTCTTCACAGTAGTCCTTCGAGATAGAAATCCCCATTTTGGAGGAGACTGAGGTCATTTGGCCAGTAAGGTCCTGGGAATCCAGCCTGACTTCTCTTTCCACAACAGTTGCCTCCCCTTAGTGAGACGCATGTGCATGTCTCCAGTCTCCCTTCCTAAACTCCCTCTAGTCGGTACGGTCAAGGGACTTCTGCACGCATATCCCGGGGCAGCATTCCGTTGATCTAAGGATTACCGTGTTCCTAAGTTTTGGAGGACAGAAGTTGCGCGCCTCCAAGGCAGACAGGGAATGTATTAGAATTCTGCCTGGCCGAAGATATATCTCCCGGCGGGCTGAGCCTGTAGTATCTCTCGGCCATAGTTCAGGTGCTGGACAGAGCAGCTCCCACTGCCTTTCCTGCCTCCTCCAAAGAGAGGGTTTGTGGGGGTGGTAGGGCTGCGCCCCGAAGGTCCTTGCTTAACGGCCAAAAGGAAGCTGAGGCCAGGACTAAAGGGACCAGTCGGGGTCAGTAGAGTGGCCGGACTGGCCAGGGGCGGAAGGGATAGGGACAAAGGCCGCCTCCCGCCCGCGGGGTCCCTCCATCGGCTCCAGACTTCTCAAGTTCCTCCAGTTTGGAAGTGAGTGGGGAGGACCCCGGAAGGGAGAAAGTTGCTGCATTGGAGATAAAGAGAGTCCGCGCTCCCCCAAACCTTGGGGGCTGAGGGTCGAGGTTCCCGAGAGGCCGTGGCAGTCTGTGGAACGTTCCCGAGCGCCGAGGACAGAGCGTTCCCGGGAGCTACGGACCGAAGACTTCCAGGAAGCGGCTGCAGTCCATAGAACGTTCCTGGGAGGCAGCTTCAGCCGGTAGAACGCCTGGGGAGCCGCATATCCAAGCCGGCGCCCTGGAGGCTGTGGCAGACCGAGGCACCCGAGCTCACCCGCGCGCTGCCTGCTCCGCCCCTGCCGCCTCCTCCTCCTCCGCCTCCTCCGCCTCCCCTCGCGCACTCCTGGCCAACATGGCGGCGGCGGCGGGGGTCGGGCGGGATAGTTTACCTGAGCACTGGTCCTACGGGGTCTGCAGGGACGGCCGCGTCTTCTTCATCGAGTGAGTGACTTGGGACTGCGGGCGGAGGGCGCGGGGCGGGGGCGGGGGAGGGGGCGCGGCGCGACTTCTCCCTACACCCCGTTTCCCTCCCAGCACTAACAGGTGCATATCTCTCCCCGCCCCCCCCGCAGTGACCAGAGCCGCTGCACTACCTGGCTGCACCCGCGTACCGGGGAGCCCGTCAACTCCGGCCACATGATCCGCTCAGGTGGGCGCGGGGCTGGGGCTGGGGCTGGGGGCGGGCGGACGGGAATAGGGAGCGCGGGGCCGAGGCCACCTGGGTGGGGAGGCGGCTGGAGCGAAAGTTGGAGGCTACTTTTCTGATCTCTTTCCTGTTCTCTTTCTACCTGCTGGGGCTTCTTCAGACCTGCCGCGCGGCTGGGAGGAGGGCTTCTCCGAGGAGGGAGCCAGCTACTTCATAGAGTGAGTCCTGGGGGTCGCTATTGTGCGCCTGGGGCAGGGGAGGGCGGGGGTTGGAGGGGTCGGATCGCTGGTCCGCAGCGAGCCCGCCCCGCTGGACTTTGGCCAGCCCCGCCCGCACCTGAAAGTGCCCCAGCCCACCCGAGACGCGAGTGGAGCCTCCCGCTGGGCTGCGCCGGGGTTGGGGACAGCCAGGTGCGGGGGAGGGCTGGGGGCTGCCCCTGTCTCTGGGGCCCAGAGGCCGGCCCCGCCCCCGGCTCGGGCTCTGTTGGCGCGCACTGCCCAGGTTGGGAGAGCCGGCGTTTATGCAGCCCGGCGTGGGCTGAGCCTTTCCCCCTCTGGGGTCCTTAACCCCTTCCCCAGAGTCTGCAGACTCCGAAGCATCCCTGGGCGCAGGGAGGGGGAGTAGTGTCTGTGGCGGAGGTTCCGGCTTCTCCCGCTGGGATCGGCGCGTCTAGGCTCGTTTGTTAAGATCTCCCCTTCCCAATCCGCGAGGGGTCAGTGGATGTGGTCGGCGCGGCGCGGGCCGGACAAGATGTGGCTTCGCCCGGTGCTTGTCTCCTAGCTCCTACAGGGCTCCCCGTATCCTGGCTGCCCAAGCAAGTGTTTAAGAACTCATTAAAATAAAATTTCCCGATTGCTCTTCCTAATAGACCAAACTGAGTCTTCCAGCTCAGTGTTCTTCCCCTAGTTTCCAGCCCCTTCGAGCTGCTAATAAATCTCCTCTTGTAATGCTTAACTAATACTACTCTTGCCCTCTCCCCCCCAGCCCTGGTCTGCAGGTGGCTTTTTCTCTGGGAGAGTTCTTCATTATCAGGCTTCCCTTTCCTATTTCCTGGGTTTTCAACTAGGCTCAGTTTAAAGTGTGGGGACCTTGATGAGTGATCGTGAATAAGTCACTTAACTTGACCGAGTTAATCCCTGGTAAAAAGCAGATAATGCCTATGCTGTGCAGGCCCCTCAAGGGCAGGGTGTGCCAGGGATAGGGAGCTTGGAGGTAACAAGACCTCAGGTTCAAGTCTGGCCTCAGGCCCAGAGTACCTCTCTTACCCTGGGCAAATCGTTTAACCTGTTTGCCTCAGTTTCTTCACCTGTAAAAATGGAGCCCATAATAATAGCATCAGTCTGTTAGAATCATTGTCTAAGGAGATTGAATGTGTAATGTATTTTTAAATTCTTAAAGAGCTATGTGGAAATGGGAGCTATTATTTATTATGTGATGGGGGAGTCTCTTTGGAGAGAGGGGTTTTGGTTTTCAGGATGCTGAGTAGGAGACAGAAAAAGCTTATGGAATCTAGTTCTGGTAATGGACCAGCACAGTGGTTTTGGGTCTCGTTTTGGAACCGAAGGAGTTCAGTTTGAATCTGCCGGCCTCCTGATTACAGGTGTCCTGGGGGCTTGTGAGGCATTGGGGAAGTTGTTTATCCAGGCTCCTTTAGCTGATGCTTGACATCCTCCCTCCCCACTTTTCCTTATGTACCTGGTCTTCCTTGACAATATTATTATTTGACATTTATATGTGCTTCATAGCATCAACTCTGTGAAACAGGGATTTCAATGTTCATTTTACAGGTGGGGAAACGGAGGCTGTGAAGTGTTAAATGATTTGTCTCTAATGGGGCAATCATGGTCAGAGGTGGGATTGAACTCACCTGTCCCTGACTCCAAGATGACCACTTTCTCCATCATGCATGCCACACTGCCTTAAGCCCAGAGGAGTGAAATAATTTGTTTGGAGTGTGAATAGTGGGTCATTCATGGAGCTGAGACTGAAATAGAAATCCTGTTTTCTAGCCTAGTTTTTTCACTTTGCCCTCATCAATATCTTTAGTGGAAACCCATTCAAGCAAATAAGTCTGTTGGCATTTAAAATACATTTCAATTAATTATTAATTATTTATTCAAAATAACTATCTATTTATTTTAAGTGATTTTATTATTAATCACTTAAAATAATGTTATTATTTATTGAAAATAAAATGATCAGTTGGTGTTTAAAAATCAAGTGGGTAGTTTGGGGGAAGGGAAAGGATTAGGTAGACCTTAGTATGGGGCAGTAAAGCCTTAGGGGACTTCCGAGGCTAGAGGTGGTGGGTCACCTTCGGATATGTTGGCTCTGGGGTGTGGAGACAGAATGAACTGCTCTCCCTCGCTTTGAACGAACTCCAGATTCTCCTGATTGCCTCAGGGTTGGACTTGTGTCTTGGCCAGGTCCCCGTTCCCCTCCTTCTCCCAGTGAATATTAAATCCAGAGGAGCCTGGCTGGACTGGAGAGATGCCTGCCCCAGGTGCAGCAGAGATACCAGGACCATGGCCAGGGACTGAGCCAGCTCCTCCTTTCAGATTTCCTACTCTGCTGGGCACAGGAGAGGAGCTCAAGCTAGACTTAAAGGATGTCTCTGATGGGGCTTGATGTGGATAGTCATGGCTGATCTGGGCCTACGTGACTGGGTGGTCAGGCTCCTGGTCTGGCTTCCCTGAAATTCTTATCTGTGTAGAGCAGGAGCTGGGGAGGAAGATGCTAAGACCTCCTCCATGTCTCCAGCCCCGAGGAGGATGACACATGATATAATCTTCCCTTCTGTATGTCAGGGCAGGTCTCAGAACTGAGTCTTTGAGCCGAGGACCATGGCTCATGACAGCGTCATAGGAGACATTGTCTCTCCTTCAGGTGTAGACGGGCTATTGATGTGCATTTTGCTAACATTAAGGTATCTTGGTTTTCTAATAGATTCCTAGTGGGGAATAGCAGCAAAAAGGGCATTACCCACGGAGACAGATTTAGAATGCAGTCCAGACTTACCCAGTCACTCACTGTGTGACCTTGGTAAATCCTATTCCTTCATAAAACCTCAGTATCCTCATCTGTAAAATGGAAGAACCTCTCTGGTCTGAAAATTCTTTTGATTGTCTCCCTCATTTGATTCAGCTTGACAACAATGATAATAGCTAGCATGGACACAATGCTTTTAAGGTTCACAAAGCACTTGTTTTGTAGGTAAACATGTAAATTGTCATTTTGTTGTAATTGTCACTACAACAAGCCTGAGTTAGGTGCTATTATTATCATCCCTCCCCATTTTACAGATAAGGAAACTAAGTTAGAAATTAAGTGATATGTCTGAGACAAGATTTGAACTTGGGTCTTCATGGGCCACTATGCGATCCACTTGCCTAGGTTCTACTTAGATGGCTCCTACTGTGTTCCCTAGGGTGCTAGGGTTCTGGGAATGCAGAAACATAAATGAAATGCTTCCTGCCCTTCAGTAGTTTTTATTTTATTGGAGGGAGAACCAAACTCTCCTTCTCCTCTGGTCTTGTGATGCTCCTGCTGAATTGGGACTGTGACAGGTGTGAGATGGAGAGTGGTTGGCTGGTGTCATTCTAAAGCTTGTATCTAGTACATGCCACTGCTTCAGGATATTCATTATCTGAAGTAATTGAGATGTGACTGTTATTTCTACAGGTTGTGGAGAGATCTTGGAAAGGCACAAAGGTTTCTTTGGCTGGCTAGGGAGTTTGAATGAGAGATCCCAAGAAAGCGTAACTTGAATGCCTAGTGGTCAGGCAGGTTGGGTAGCTGCCTTGCCTGGAAAACACAGCCCGTGGTGTTATTGGGATGGCAGCGGCTTTTAAAACTAGGATCTTTCAGGGCAGGAGATTGCGACAACCAATGGGTGTCTCATGTGTCTGTCTGTAAGCTGTGAAAAGTTCCAAATATTTGGCTATTTTGGTTCCAAAAAATGGCAAAATGGAGTAGTTCTAGGAGGAGCCACATCCCTGATGATGGATGCCACTACTTTTCCAAGTGGAAGAAAATTCCAAGTGTTAAAAGCTTACTGTTGTACATAAGGTTAAGGACAGCAATCCTCTTTCTCCATCTGAGATTAGAGAGAGAAAAGAGTAGAATTGATGGAATGGACTGTTCCATAAGATTTTTTTTTAACTTTTGAGTCATCACTCATTGTAGTATCCTTGAAACTCCTTAGAGAACCCTTGAGGCATGGATCTGTATAAGCTACTTTCCCAAAGTTCCATGAAATCCTTATTTGGGAGGATGTTCTAAAACCCAAACTTTGGAAAAGTAATGTTCTCAGGTGTATCTAGCATAGTTTTCCAACTTATGAATGTTGATTGAGGTTGAATTTTCAAATGAGCAAAATGTATATAAGTCTGGAAATCCAACCACTCTGTTTATTGTTGGGCTGGTAAAGATGGTCACCAAGGAAATGTTTTGGGAACTTTGTTAGTTTCTGCTCTGAAAACATTCCTTGGAAACAGTGTCATTTCAATTTCCTCCTGTCTTTGACAGAGCTGAGCAAACGCTTTGAGGTCTTCTAGTTCAACCACCTCATTTTCCAGATTAGGAAACTGAAGATTAATTTTTTTTAATTTATTTATTTTTGACATTCACTTAAACAAATTTTTGATTTCCAAATTCTCTCCCTCTCAGATTAATTTTTTAAAACCTATTTATTTTTGACACTCATTTAAAAACATTTGAATTCCAAATTCTCTCCCTCTCTCCTGCCTGTCCCGGAGGGTTAAATTTAACCAAAAGATTTAAAGTTTAACCAAATCAAATGCCCAAGGTCATATAATGGTAAGGGGAAAAGCTGGGATTTGGATTTAGGTCTTCCAGCATTCTCCCCCAACCCCTCCCATACTATGCTGTCATCCTAACCCAGGAATTCGAAAGCCCTTTTATTTATTACTCAAGGTTAGGTTCAAGGTTCTTAACACCCTAGTAGTTTGGCATTTTAAATTTCACTTCCTGGTGTTTTTTTTTTAAGCAGCTGAGGAAGGGTGGAAACTGGTTTATAGATTTAAATGTTAGGCTCTCTGAATAACAGATCACGTTGCCAGGTGGAAAGTGGACAGGGAGGATTAAGGTTCTTGGATATTTGCAGTGAGTTTTCACTGACCAACCCAGAAAAAACTTGGAAGATGTTTTTAAGAAAAAATAGTTGCCATATGAGGCAGTCACCAAAGTAGGGTGGTATTTCAGATATCAGACAGGTGCTGGATGGAGGCTGTGAACTGGCACCTCATACTGGAATGGGGAGTTCCCCATATGTGCGTAGGATCTGTAAGGTTTTTTCCTTGTTTTTTTTTCCCCCCTGTTTTTCCTTGTTACCTATGGAAGTATATTTCAGGTTTTCTAAATTAAGGCACTGTAATAAACTCCTTTCTGGTGCTTAGATTAGATGGCCTGGTTATTCTTCTGGAACACTCAGTAACTTTCAGAGATGCAGTGTCATGTAGTGTATTTTTTTAAGTCATTAACATCTGTCTTGTGATTGATCAAGGTAGAAGAGTGGTAAGGGGTAGGCAGTTGGGGCTAAGTGACTTGCCCAGGGTCACCCAGCAAGGAAGTGCCTGAATCTGGATTTGAACCCAGGACCTCTATCTATTGAGTCCTCTCCAGGACTAACTCTTATCTATTGAGTCACTTAGTCGCTCCTAGCATCATATAGTATTGACTTGGCATCTGAAGGCCTAGGTTCGAGTTTCCAGTTCTGTCACTGATCACCTTGGACAGGTCTGCTTATCTCTAGACCTCTGTTTCTTCATCTGCAAAATGGGGAGATTATGAGGCTCCAATGAGATTTCACGTGTAAAAGTGAATTATAATCATAATTTTTTTTAGACATGAGAGCTCCTTACTCCATTAGGGGTTTTTTGTTGTTTTTTGTGTGTGTGCCTCGTTGGAAGTTTTTTAGCTGAATGTTTCTTGAAGTAAGGAACTGTGTCTGAAGTTAATTTTTAGTTCCCTTGATATCAGTGCTGGGGGTAAATATACTTACTCCTTTGTTCAGCTAGCGTTTTTGCCTATCAACTTCCTTGAAAGATTTGTAATGGTGTAGACACTGGCCAGTCTTCATGCGTATTAAGGAAGTCGTGGTGTCCAGGACTAGGCAGGTGACCATGCCAACATACTGCGCTCTGGACAAATGGCAACTGGAGTTTCACATTCAGTTCTGGTTGCCATGTTTTAGGAGACATGGACAAGCCTGGAGAGTGTCCAGAGGGGTCACACAGGACAGTGAGAGGGGTCTTGGATCCATGCTATGGTGGATTGGTTAGAGAAAATGAGAATGCTGAGTCTGCAGAGAAGACTTGGGGAAGGACATGGTAGCTGTCAGTCTTCAAGGATTTGAAGGTTTGTCCCATAGATAAGGGTATGAAGTTGCTCTTGGCTGCGGAGGACAGAGCCAGGGGTAATGGGTGCCAGTTGCCATGAAACTCACTTAGCCTTGTGGTCAAGAAAAATTTCCTACCCAATGGAACTACCCAGAAGTGGAAAGGGTTCTCTCTGAGGATAGTAGGTTCCCCTGCACTGGAGGCCTTTTTTTTTTCTTTTTTTTTTTTAACCCTTACTTTCTGTCTTGGGGTCAATACTAAATATTGATTTCAAGGCAGAAGAACAGTAAAGGCTAGGCAATGGGGGTTAAGTGACTTGTCCAGGGTCTCCCAGGAGTTAGGAAGTGTCTGAGGCCAGATTTAGACCTTCTATCTCTGGGCCTGACTCTCAATCCACTGAGCCACCCAACCGTGCCCGTTATAGAGCTGTTGAGAGTTGTTTGTCACTTTTGTGTTGTTATGAGGCATGGGAGAGATGCTTCCTGGCCATTTAAAATGCTTCCCAGATAACCATCTCCTTAATCAATAGCAGATCCTGATCTGAACTCTAAGCTCCATAAATCAGGAGTTTGTCACCTGGGGGCCCTGAGCTTGGATTTTTAATATACAGATAATTGCATTTCACTCTAGTGAAATTTCCTTTGTCATCCTGCGAATTTTATATCAGGCATTTAGAAACATTCTGAGAAGGGAGTCCGTAGGCTTCATGGGACAGTCAAAGGGGCGAAGAAGGTGAAGAACCCTCTGTCAGGGAGCAAAAGAAAACATGAGATGATTTTGTTTTACTAAGCAGCATCTGAAGTGGGGCAGGTGCAAATGATGGTTTCTTACTTTCCTCTGACTTTCCTGGGATAGAGGGACGGGGTCCCGGTCCTCCAGTTTTTCCCCTTGGAGTCCCAGTTCTGGAATGTGGGGAAGACCCGGGATGGGGTTCTTGCCTAGAAATCCCCAGTCCCTAGTGGATCTGTGCTCTGCCAAGTCTGTATGCCCTGGCAGAAGGAGGGAACCCGGCTGCCTGCTCCAGCTTTGACCCTCCAGTCATTGCTGGGGCCATTGGTCAGCTGACGGCAGCTTAGAGGGAGAGAGAGGTGCCTCTTAAGCCTGCTTAATGCTTTCATGGTCCTTTTGGGAGTGTTTCTACCGTCATAGCAACTGTTTGCAGCTTTTCTGGGTAGGGGGCAGAGAACAGGGAGAGAGGGATATTCCCTGCCAGAGCGGGAATTGTCCTCTATCGTGTTTTGGCAGTTCAGAATTAAAACATCCTGTCTTCCAGGAGGGTTTGGCAAGTCTCCCAATCCTCCCTCTTACGCATTCGCTTCATCAGGAGGATAGGCAGCTTGGTGGTGGCTGTGGGTTGATAATGAATGAAACAAATGCACAGATAATTCACAAATTTTATTTTACCCAGTAGCGCCAATGTCTCCCTCATTTTAATCTTTTCCCTCTCTTGTTCAAAAGAAGTAAGTTTTGAGCTGTACTCTGTGAGGGAGGTGGAGGTCTTGATTTAGGATGAAGAAGATTAGGATGGAGAAACTTGATTTAGGATGGAGCCAGGTGAGGATAAACAGAAGGGATGGAAATTTCTTAAGTAAATCAAATCCTTGGCTTCAGAGATGGAGCTGATTTGTTTACCTCTTTAATATCAGTTTTCTGACAAGTCTTGCCTTTTGAATTTTTTTTTAATAATGGCAAAGATGGGCAGATGATCCCGTTCTTTTTTCTCAAATTTCCCTAAATGGTCAGATCTGTTTATGAACCAATGACCAAGCAATATTTATAAAGAATATCCTATGTATGAGGCACTGGGAGACAAAGGTGAAGAATGGACCAGAGAGATGGGTGGTGGCACCTGACTAGAGTATGGCAGGAGACCTGACTAAACAGATCCACAGGGAAATTGGTTTTAAATGAAGTTCGAGGATCAAATATTCTCTAATTTGATTTTCACATAAACCATGGGAGGTAGGTGCTGTTATGATCCCCACCGAATATATTGAGGCAGACATAAGTTAAGTGAGTTATCTAGGGTCTCACTGCACAATAAACCTAGAAGGTAGGCATTCTTATTTTCCCCATTTTTCCATCGAAGAAGTCAGACAGAGGTTAAATGACTTGCCCAGGATCACACAGATAGCAAGTGTCTGAAGCTGTATTTGAATTCAGATCTTTTCCACTTTAGGTGAAGAGCTGAATTCTTTGTGTTACCCAGCTGTATGTTTAGGAAATGAACCAAGGGGAAGAGGCTGTAACATGGTATCTTTACAGATCCAAAGTTTGGTTCTGTCATAGTGGCTTAAGTGGGTCCCAAATAACAAATTTGAACCCTGCGAGCCAGGAGAGAGGGAAATTAGAATCTCATTTCATAGATCCTTGGATTTCAAGGAGTCTGAGTAGAAGCCTGAACTACTACCTGCAAGATTGTCCCAAGCTGAATGTGAAACTCTCTCTCCAAAATGAAATTCTAATGATATAGGCAAAAATAGTTCTGATGAAGAAGAAAAGAAGGAGCTGACTTTTTTTTTCCAAGAGACCAATGTGGATGCACAGAGAATTCTGAACAAATTAGATTTTTAAAGGACATATCATAGAATTCTAGATTTAGAGCTGGAAGGGACCTTAGAGTTCATCTCACCCCTTGATTTTACAGATGAGGGAACTGAGACCAAGATAGCTTAAGTAAGGGAGAAAATAAACTTTTATTAAGTACCTAATATATGCCAGGTACTATGCTAAGTGCTCTAAAAATATTATCTCCTTTAAGATAATGCTCAAAATGAGATAATATTAACTCTTTTACCAAAGGTCACAGAAGGTAAGAAGTAGCAAAGACACAATTTGAGCCTAGGTCTTCTGACCCTAAATCAATCATTCTTTTCTCTGGCATGAATAAAAGTTTTTTCTTTATTAAATTTTTTATTTTAATAAATTTCCACATAGGTTTTCCAAGTCATATGATCCAAATTGTCTCCCTCTCTTCTTCCCTCTCCTCTCCCAGAGCTGACAAGCAATTCAATACATAAAATATATTTCTATATTCATTTTTGTAAGTGAATAATCTTATACAACCAAAACCCTAAAACATATAACTAAATAAACAAGTGATAAATCATATGTTTTCATCTGCAATGAACAAAACACCAAAGGAGCAGTTTTTTTTTTCTGGGAAAGTTTGATCATTGAGAGGGGAACAGGGTTGGTCTCTAAATCAAGGGCTTTTTATAACATCACTTTGTATTTTCATTTCTACTGCTTTATACTTTTCCTATGCTCTCATATAATTTATTAGTTCCTTGTAATGGCTCTCTGAGATAGACAGGATAGCTATTTTTATCCTCATTTAACAAATGAGAAAACTGAGGGGTTAAGTGATTTTGCTTAAGAACCCATAGCTAATAGAAAGACCTACATGAACTGATGCAGAGTAAAGTAAACAGAACCAGAACAGTGCACACAGCTTTGATCAACTTTGATAGACTTAGTTACTCTCAGCAAAATAATGATCCAGGACAATTCTGAAGGACTTAGGGAAAAGAATGCTATCCACCTCCAGAGAAAGAGTAGAAATGCAGATCAAAACACATTAATTTTTCACTTTAGTTTATTTGGGGGTTTGGTTTTATATGATAATTCTTATAAAAATGAATAATATGGAAACATGTTTTGCATGATAATTCATATATAACCAAGTTGAATTGCTTGCTAGCTCTGAGATGGGGGAGAGAAGAGGAGGGAGACAATTTGAATCATATAACTTTGGAAAACTTACTGGGAAATTTATTACATGTGTTGGCAAAATTAAAAAAAAAATCAGAACTAATCAGAGCCAAAGCCGAAATTAGGAACTAGGACTTTTGACTTATAACTCTCTCTACTACAACAAGCTCAGTGGGTATTGTGTGAGTGAGCCCTGGTGTTCCTTAGTGCATGATATAAGACTGTGTTTTTTCTCCAGCTATGTTGTTCAGTCATTTAGTCATGCCCTGACTCCATGATCCATATCGCACCAATGCCACCATGGGATTTTCTTGGCAAAGATACTGGAGTATGATTTATCATTTCTTTCTCCAGCAGATAAAGGTAAGCATAGCTAAGGGATTTGCCCAGGATTGCACAGCTAGCAAGTGTCTGAGGCTGGATTTGCACTCAGCACTTCCCATCTCTAGATCTGCCTTTCTATCCACTAAGCTACCCAGTTGTCCCCCGCCTGACTCTTCAGCCTATACTTTGAGCACTTCTGATTTTTCCAAACCAAAGCCTCCTAAGAGTGAGCTAGATCATCCACAGAAAGGAGCAGCCAGAGTTCCAAGATGTTCAAGAGAATGATTGGGACAATCTTGGGCTACCATTTTCTGCAGTATCTGAACCAAGAGTTAAAGTGAGGTCTTCCTGATTCCAGGCTGACTCTATCTGCTTTGCTACCTCATTGTCTCAGGTAGAGAAGAGATCTCACAGGCCAACCCTCTCCTTTTTTGTTTGAGGAAACCGAGGCTTAGAGAATACAATGATTTCTCCAAATCAGATGGGTAAAGAATAACCAGCAGAGATGGTAGTTTGAACCCAGATCCTCTAATTCCACAACCAGGGAGGGCTGTACCAAATTCCCATTGGGAGATCAATGTGTTACAGTATAATTGGAGCTGGGTTTGAATGTCAACTTTGTCACTTAGCCTCTGTGTGATTTTGGGCAAATATGGGTGTCTGCCCCCTTTCTGTTGGAGTAAGGGTGGTGGTAGGCTATATAGAGATGATCTTTGAGGAACCTCCCCCTCCCCAGCTCTAAATCTGTTCCTTTAAGCCAATGGTTCCCAAACTTTTTTGGCCTACCTCCCCCTTTCTAGAAAAAATATTACTTAGTCCCCTGGAAATTATGAAATTATTTATTGAACTCAGAATAGAATGTAATACAAAAAAAGTGTGGCCATCACCATTCCACTGGATTGCTGCAGCACCCACCAGGGGGCGTTAGCGCCCACTTTGGGAATCACTGCTTTAAGCATTTGTCCCATCTTTTGGCTCCTCTGAATGGCCCCATGGAGTCCAGGGAATTTCTGTGCCATCAGTTTCCACTCAACTCAACTGGCTCTTCTAGCCAATGGCGACATCCAAGGGAAGGTCTCGCCACAGGCTGTCGTGCCTGTTCTCACTTTCCCTTCTCTAGACTCCCTCCCAAGCCGCTATCTCTCTCATTCCGTGGCAGAGCCAAGTCTAGACGCTTAAGTTCAGGCCCTTTCCGCTACATCACCCTGCCTCTCCAAGAAGAGATTACTGTCCATTAGATTACATTATAGCCCAGCTAATGCAATGAGTGGCGCCTCTTTGTCCAAAGGGCAAAAATGCAGATCAAACCCCTTAATTTTATTATAAAGAAGGATACTGGATAATGGCCCAGAGAGTAACTAGTTGACTAAAAAAGACAGTCTTCAGATTTTTATCTTTTTGGTTGTTTCTGGCTTGCCAACGGGTCAAGTCACCAAACACTTATTAAGTGTTTATATGCCTACTATATACCAAATGGTGCGAATACAAAGAAAGGCAAACACCAATCTGCTTTCAAGGAGCTCTCAGTCTTAATGGGAGAGACAACATATACCAATAAGATACCGACTGGATAAGCTGGAGATAATTGGTGGAGAGAAGGCTTAGGAAAACTTGAAGAAGGTAGGATTTTAGCTGGGACTTAAAGGAATCCAGGGAAACTAGGAGATAGAGATGAAGGGGAAAATTCCAGGGATGGAAAACATTGAAGATTGGGAGATCTTGGGTTCAAATTTCTAGCTGTGTGGCCCTGAGCAAGTCACTTAACCCCCATTTCCTAGCCCTTTCTGCTCTTTTGTCTTGGAACCAATACTTAGTATTGATTTTAAGACAGAAGGTAAGAATTTGAAAAGGAAAGGAAAGAAGAGGAAATGCAAAGAGTCCATCAGAGAGGGGAGATTTTGGATTTAAATTTAACCCCAGATACTTTCTATCTGTGTGACCCTGGGCAAGTCACCTAACCCCCATTTACCAGCCCTTTCTGCTCTTCTGCCTTGGAACCAATTCCTAGTATTGATTTTGAGACAGAGAAGGTAAGGGCTTAAAAAGGAAAGGAAAGAAAAAAAGAGAAAATGCCAGGAGTCCAGAGATGGAGGGTCTTGTGTGGGGAATAGCAAACAGGGTGGCCAGGGTCACTGACCTCAGATGATAGGATGAGGGGTAAGGATTAAAAAGACTGAAAAGGTAGGAAGGGACCAAGTTTTGAAGGACTTCCAAATTTAAGCAGGATTTATACTTGATCCTAGAGATAAAAGGAAGCTACCGGAGTTTGGAGAGTTTGTAGGGGGCTGACCTAGATGGACCTGGGCTTTAGGAAGAGCAGGATGGGAGGAGGGAGAGGACTAAGGCAGGGAGACTAAGGCAGGCTATTGCACTAGTCCAGGTGTAAGGTGATAAGGACCTGTGCTAGGGAGGTGGCAGTGCCAGTGAAGAGAAAGCAGTGAATCTAGGTGAGAAGAGGAAGAGATTTATTTTTTAAAACTCTTACCTTCTGTCTTAGAATCAATACTAAGTATTAGTTCCAAGGCAGAAGAATGGTAAGGGCTAGGCAAATGGGGTTAAGTGACTTGCCCAGGGTCACACAGCTAAGGAAGTGTCTGAGACCAGAATTGAACCCAGGTCCTCCATCTCTGGGCTGGCTCTCAATCCATAGCGCCACCTAGCTGCCCCTGGGAAGAAAGAAATTTCAAAGATATTGGCAGAGCTGGAAGGGACAAAAGGTCCTTTGCCTACAGTTCTCTAGTAATAAGGGAATTAATTGCCCTCCTTTCTCCATCTCCAAGGCCGTCCAGGACACTACTGGACAACTTTCATTGTTAATAGAGTGTTTTTCCTTCTATCAAACTGAAATCTGTCTCTTTGGAACTTGCATTTATTGCCCCCCCATTGCTAGTATTGCCCTCTGGGGCCAAAGAAAATGAGTCTCATATCTCTTCTAGCCGAACAGCCCGCAGGGATGACACAAATTTGAGAGGTCAGTGGAGACGGAGGAGTATATTGTCCTTTCCCTCCTGCAAAACTGTTGTTTCATAGAAAAAAATGTTTAAGGGAGGACATGTTCTAACTTGAAGATCTTTTTAGAAAGGGAGCCAGGTCCTTCTCTAATCTTAGTGCCCATGAATGCCTTTCTAAATGGAATGAAGTAAATTGGTATAATTTCCTGGCACTTTGCATTGTTACAGTTTTTATTCCAGTGTGTGGGTGCTTGGGGAGGCCGGGCAGGCCACAGTGTCTGCTCCTTTACCTTTGGGTTTTGCTCAGAATTTGTTACAAACTCACCTTGCCTGAAATGTGTGGAAGTGTTTACATATTTGTCACCAAATAGTTTATGAACACAGAGGTGATGATTAAATCTCTTTTGGAAAAGAAATATTTCTTGTTTCCTGTTCTATGAACAGATAGAAATGGAATTGGAACCAAGAATGATGTGTGTTTGTGACTTCCATTCAATAATTCAGTTCAGCAAAGCATTTATTGAGTGCCTGATGGGTGCCAGGCTTTGTGCCAGGTGTCTGTGGCAGAAAAATAAAAATGAAATATGTCCCTTCTCCTGGGAACTTCCACCTTATGAGGAGGCAACAGCATGTAGGCACGTAAGTCAATACACAAGATCTATTCAAAATGAATGCAGAGTGACTTGAGGGAAGGGAGATCTTGAAAGGTCTCTGGTGGCAGGAGGTGGCAGGCAAGCTGCACTTTGAAGGAATTTAGGGATTCCAGGAGGCAGAGATGAGGAAGGAGTATATTCCCGGGATGGGAGACAACTTCTGCAAAGGCCTGAGGTCAAGAGATGGAATGTTGTTTAGGGGAACAAAGTAGGCACATTTATTAGAGGGCTTCCCTCCCTCCCTCTTCCTCTCTCTCCTTTTCTTTTTTGCTTTCCCTCCACTCTCTCCCTTCCTCCCTCCCTTCCTTCCTCTCCTCCTTCTCTCTGCCTCTTCTCCCCCTTTACATTCTTTCTGTCTCTATATTTTATATATTTCTTCTTTCTTTTCTGAATCGTAGGGGTGTGCTGGAACCAGCTCCAACTGGCTCTCAAACCCCAAATATTAATTTTTCAGTGTAAACATTTACACTGTGGAAATCTCCTTCTCTGGTAACAAATTAGTACAGTTAAGCAAAACATAGCAACATATTAGCCAGGTCTGGAAATGTATGACTCCTCATGCCCCGTTGGTGGTCCTCTGCTGAGAGGGGGAGGTGTTTCTCCATCAATGCTTTGATGTCCCAGTAGGTCTGTACCTTCGGATTCAGATCTCACCTCTGAAGTTTCCTACCTGCCATGGAGAGGGGTTAGATAAGAAGGTTCCCCGCTCCACCCCCCCCAAGGTGTCTCCTCTTGTGGGTCTCAGATCCTTTATATTACTGTTAT